>NC_091347.1:11521354-11611354 GCF_038502225.1 Cherax quadricarinatus | reverse complement strand
GCGTCCCTCAGTGTCACTTATGATAGAGTACACTTCACTTATATTGGAATACACTTCACATTCGGTGTTACACTTTATATGTATAATGTCACACAACTGTTGTGACGTCACTGTTTCAGCAGGCCTAATGCCACCTTCCCTTGTTATATATTATATTTTTCCTTTCTACTTTTGCTTATTAACTTTTTCACTCTCACTGTATGGTGCCCCACATTTCACTTGTTATCCAATCTCTCGAAATTCTTGAACACCCGCTTCCACACTCACTTGAATCTTTGTATATTTGAATCTGTGTAGCAACAGAAGCCTACTATCCACTAACGGTTTGACATTTTGAAATATTAAAGATTTCAGGCTTCCTCTCGACTTTTTTTAACTAATAACTCTGGTTATCACTCGTAGGATTGTTCACTGACGTTGTCACTACCACTGATTACTGCTAGCAGTTGTTGCACGCCTTAAAAACCACTAAAGTTCTCGGAGCCTTGTGACCCACGTCTGCTGACTGACTGTGTGTGTGTGTGTGTGTGTGTGTGTGTGTGTGTGTGTGTGTGTGTGTGTGTGTGTGTGTATTTGCGTGTTTATGTGTGTGCGCATGTGAGAGTGTATATGTGTGTGTGTGAGAGAGCGAGAGAGAGAGAGAGAGAGAGAGAGAGAGAGAGAGAGAAGGGGAGAGAAAGGTATAGAGAGGGAGAGAGAGAGAGAAAGAGAGGTTGAAGCTTACAGCACTTCGACGTATCATGCATCTGCTTGACAGTAGGGGTTGTAATATTCTGTACGAGGCACAAGTATGCTCACACCTTGAGTATGCTCCACTTTCTTGGTTTACCTGCCCCCCCCCCCCTCTCATCTGCGACTGCTTGACAGAGTAGAAAACACAGCAAGACGTCTTATCTCTCGCCTGGACCCATCCTAGATAGATCTGTCATTTCAGCAGAGTCTTCAACACAGGAGGGATGTGGGTGGCCTTACTGTTATGTACAAGGCCAATATTGTCAAAGTATCACACTTGGATCCACTTCGAGGACAGCGTGAAGCAAGCTTCTATACCACAAGACGGGCAGAAAGCAGCAACTTCATTCTGGCTGTACTCTTCTCCAGAACATCACTTCATCTGAGATCATATATACCCAGGATGACTCGAGTATGGAACACATTCGTACAGCATTATGGTGTCAGAGATAAAGTCAGTTGATCAAATGAAAATGCTGGCCCACAGATGGCTCCAACTTCATCCTGTTCCCTACTTGTATGCTTCATAACAATAAAATGATTTCAAATGAGACTAATAGGAAGAAGGGGGGAGGGGGGGTGGGAGGTGATGGTTTCATGGTCAGTATTCAAATGGTGTGAAATAGTCCCTGTGTGTACTCACCTAACTGTGGTTGAAGGGGTCGATCCATAGCTCCTGACCCCGCCTCTTCACTGATTGCTACTGGGTCATCTCTCTCCCCGCTCCAAGAGCTTTATCAAACCTCGTCTTAAAACTATGTATGGTTCCCGCCTCCACTACGTCACTTTCTAGGCTATTTCACTGCCTGACAACTCTATGACTGAAGAAATACTTCCTAACATCCCTTTGACTCATCTTAGTCTTCAGCTTCCAGTTGTGACCCCTTGTTTCTGTGTCCTACCTCTGGAACATCCTGTCTTTGTCCACCTTGTCTATTCTGCACAGTATTTTATATGTTGTTATCATGTCTCCCCGGTGTCATCAGGCCAATTTCCGTTAACGTTTCTTCGTAGGACAGTCCATTAGCTCTGGGACCAGTCTTGTTGCAAACCTATGCACTTTCTCTAATTTCTTGACGTGCTTGACCGGGTGTGGATTCCAAACTGGTGCTGCGTACTCCAGTATGGGCCTGACGTATATGGTGTACAGAGTCTTGAATGATTCCTAACTGAGGCATCGGAATGCTATCCTTAGGTTTCACAGACGCCTGTAGGCTGCAGCAGTTATCTGACTGATGTGCGCCTCAGTAGATGTACTCGGTATTATGCTCACCCCAAGACCTTTTTCCTTGAGTGAGGTTTGCAGTCTTTGGCCTCCTAGACTATACTCTGTCTGTGGTCTTCTTTGCCCTTCCCCGATCTTCATGACTTTGCATTTGGCGGGGTTAAATTCAAGGAGCCAGCTGCTGGTCCAGGTCTCTTTGTAGTTCTGCCTGATCCTCGACGATTTAATTCTCCTCATTAACTTCACATCATCTGCAAACAAGGACACTTCTGAGTCTATCCCTTCTGTTATGTCAATCACCTTTACCAAAAACAGCACAGGTCCTAGGATTGACCCCTGTGGAACCCTGCTTGTCACAGGCGCAAACTCTGACACCTCGTCACGCTCCATGACTCGTTGTTGCCTTCCTGTCAGATATTCTCTGATCCATTGCAGTGCCTTTCCTGTTATGTGTGCCTGATCCTCTAGCTTTTGCATTAACCTCTTGTGAGGAACTGTGTCAAGGGCGTTCTTGCAGTCCGAGAAAATGCAGTCTATCCACCCCCCCCTCTCTCTCTCTCTTGTCTTACTTCTGTCAACATGTCATAAAACTTCAGTAGGTCTGTTACACAGGATTTTCCTTCCCTGAAACCATGCTGGTTGTCCTTTATACGCTTGTTTCCCTCCAGGTGCTCCACAAGTCTCCTCCTGATGATCTTCTCTATGACTTTGCATACTATACACATTAATGACACAGGTCTGTAGTTTAATGCCTCATGTCTGTCTCCTTTTTTAAAAATTGGGACTACAGTTTCAATGGATGTGTTGAACATCTTTGTTAGTGGGACACAGCATTTCTGCTCCCTCTCTAAGTACCCACGGAGAGATGTCTGGTCCCACTGCCTTTGAGGTATCAAGTTCACATAGCAATTTCTTCACCTCCTCCTCGGTTACGTGTACCTCATTCAGCACTTGTTGGTGTACCTCCCTGTTTTGAATTCCTGGAGTCCTTCTTGTCTCCACTGTAAATACTTTTTTATGTCTCATGTTGAGCTCCTAACATGCCTCTTGGTCGTTTCTTGTTAACTCCCCACCATCCTTCCTCAGCCTGATTACCTGGTTCTTGACTGTTGTTTTCGTTCTGATGTGGCTGCACAACAGCTTCTGGTCAAACTTGACTTTCGATGTTATGCCATTTTCGTATAGTCCTTGAGCCTCCCTTCTTATCTGTGCATATTCATTTCTGGCTCTTCAGCTGATCTCTTTATTTTCCTTCTTCCTTTGTCTTCTGGACTTTTTCCATTCTCTAGTGCACCTAGGTTTTGCCTCCCTACACCTTTGGGCAAACCAAGGACTTATTCTGGTCCTCCCATTATTTTTGTTTCCCTTGGGAACAAATCTCTCCTCTGCCTCCTCGTATTTTGCCACATAGTCCATCATTTCTTTTACTGGTTTTCCTGCCAGTTCTCTGTCTTACTGAATGTCTTGCAGGAAGTTCCTCATGCCTCTGTAGTTCCCCTTTTGTAGTTTGTTTTTTCCCGTCCTATTCATGCTACTCTCTCCACTTGTAGCTCAACTATGTAATAAAAGCACAGAACCACATGATCATGTGCTCCAAGGGGCCTTTCATATGTGATATCTCGATGTCCGAACTACTCAATGTGAATACAAGGTCCAGTCTTGCTGGATCATCCTCACCTCTCTTTCTGATAGTGTTTCTAACATGTTGAAGCATGAGGTTTTCCAGTACCACTTCATGTTTCGGGACCCCCATGGGGCTCCAGGATTTCCCAGTCAATCTCCTTGATTGAAACTGCCCATAACTAGTAACCTTACTCCCCCCATGTGTGCTCTTCTGGCCACCTTGGCTAGTGTGTCAACCATTGCTCTGTTTCTCTGGTCATATTTCTCTCATGGCCTCCTTCAGTTCTGTGGCTTGTTGTACATTACTGCAATTACCACCTTATGGCCCTCAGACTGGATTGTTCCTACTAAGTAGTACCTTTTGCACATTCCACCCATTCCTTCCATTTCCTCAAATTCCCACCAGTTTTTAATGAGCAATGCAACTCCTCCTCCCCCTCTCCTCCCTCTATCTTTCCTGAGGATTTGATAACCGGGTGGAAAGATTGCATCTGTTATCATCCTGGTGAGTTTTGTTTCTGTGAGTACTATGACGTCTGGGGAACTCTCCTTGATTCTTTCATACCACTCCTCGCACTTATTTGTTATTCCATCTGCATTTGTATACCAAACCTTCAACTTTTTTTCTAAAACTGTGGTGGGGGGGGAGTACGTTGGGGTTGGTAAGTGGGAGACCTTATAAGGAACTATGTGTGGTTGCTGTGAGGGTGGAGTTTGTAATGAAGTGGGTGGGGGCATCTGATATTTCATGTGTGTTTTGGGTTAGAATGTTTGAATGCATTAGGGTTATCCTGGTTGGTGGGCTTCTGTAGGTGGTTGTGAGGGAGGTTGTATTTCATCGCCCTCCTGAGTCTAGGTTCTCCTGTCCATCTCCATCTTCACTTCTCTTTCCTCCTTTCGTCTTTGTACAATCGTTTTCAGTTTCTGCCTTCTCATGTTCTGTCATAGTCAAGATACACTTCTGGTAAGCTGGCAGGTCCCTTAGTCTTGCTTTCTCCTGCAGGATCCTGTTTTGAGTCGATTATACCTTGAAAGTCACTTTGTCTTGACGGGTTCTTCTTCTTGCAAACCCCTTTATTCTCCGAAAATTTGCCAGCTGGGTCATGTGTGTGTACTCACCTATTTGTGGTTGCAGGGGTCGAGTGTGTGTGTGTGTGTGTGTGTGTGTGTGTGTGTGTGTGTGTGTGACCTCGTATCTGCAGGATACATTGAACAGAATGGTAAACAAGGGGCAGTTCGATGCTCTACCGTTCTGGATACTCCGGCCCCTAACAGGAAGTAATCAAAAGCAGTATTCTGTCGCATTCTGACAGAGGGTTAGAGTTGGTGCATCTCACGGAAAGTAATACAGTAATTATTACTTCTTATTCCCTCCTATTAGTGCCCTGGGAAGCCAGAACAGTAGAACATCGGAACATTAAACAACTGTTCGAACCCTCTCATCCACCCTTCCATTCATTCACTCACAGATTTTTATTACAACTTAATTTAAATTCATAGATGAAGCGGCCTTGAGGGTGGTAAAAACAGATCCACTTGGAAAGGAAAGGAGCTGAGTTACAGTTGGTGCCTCTGACGAGCTATAATACATTGAGTATTAGCTCCAGCTCCTTCCTATTAGAAGCCTGGGATAGTCTAGATGGTAGAGCGTCAGACTTTCAATTTAAGCACAGTGGTTCGAGGCCCTTACCTGGAGTTTACCTGGAGAGAGTTTCGGGGGTCAACCCCCCCGTGATTCGGTCTGAGACCAGGCCTCGCTGTGGATCAAGGTCTGATCAACCAGGCTGTTACTACTAGCCGCACCTATATATATATATATGCCGTGCCGAATAGGCAGAACTTACGATCTTGGCTTAAATAGCAACGCTCATCTTGCCACATAGGACAAGCGAAAATTCGTGTATGCAATAATTTCGCAAAAATCATTCTGAAATTAACGAAAAAAATATCTTTTGCTGTGATTGTTTAGTATTAAATTATTGTAAACAAATCTATAATATATTTAGTTGGGTTAGGCTAAAATAAATTGTTCTTGTTATAATAAGGTTAGGTAAGTTTTCTAAGATTCTTTTGGAGCAAAATTAAAAATTTTTTACATTAACATTAAGGAAAAAAATACATCTTTAAACGTATAAGAGAAAATTTTAGAAAGGACTTAATTTTAAATGAGTTCTTGCTAATTGACCAGTTTTACATATTCGGCACGACATATGTACATATATATATATATATATATATATATATATATATATATATATATATATATATATATATATATATATATATATATACACATACATATATACATATATATATATATATATATATACATATACATATATATATATATATATATATATATATATATATATATATATATATATATATATATATATATATATATATATATATATATATATATATATATATATATATATTTTTGTATTATCACACTGGCCGATTCCCACCAAGGCAGGGTGGCCCGAAAAAGAAAAACTTTCACCATCATTCACTCCATCACTGTCTTGCCAGAAGGGTGCTTTACACTACAGTTTTTACACTGCAACATTAACACCCCTCCTTCAGAGTGCAGGCACTGTACTTCCCATCTCCAGGACTCAAGTCCGGCCAGCCGGTTTCCCTGAACCCCTTCATAAATGTTACTTTGCTCACACTCCAACAGCACGTCAAGTATTAAAAAACATTCACTCCTATCAAATACATTCACTCCTATCAAATACGCTCACGCATGCCTGCTGGAAGTCCAAGCCCCTCGCACACAAAACCTCCTTTACCCCCTCTCTCCAACCTTTCCTAGGCCGACCCCTACCCCGCCTTCCTTCCACTACAGACTGATACACTCTTGAAGTCATTCTGTTTCGCTCCATTCTCTCTACATGTCCGAACCACCTCAACAACCCTTCCTCAGCCCTCTGGATAACAGTTTTGGTAATCCCGCACCTCCTCCTAACTTCCAAACTACGAATTCTCTGCATTATATTCACACCACACATTGCCCTCAGACATGACATCTCCACTGCCTCCAGCCTTCTCCTCGCTGCAACATTCATCACCCATGCTTCACACCCATATAAGAGCGTTGGTAAAACTATACTCTCATACATTCCCCTCTTTGCCTCCAAGGACAAAGTTCTTTGTCTCCACAGACTCCTAAGTGCACCACTCACTCTTTTCCCCTCATCAATTCTATGATTCACCTCATCTTTCATAGACCCATCCGCTGACACGTCCACTCCCAAATATCTGAATACATTTACCTCCTCCATACTCTCTCCCTCCAATCTGATATTCAATCTTTCATCACCTAATCTTTTTGTTATCCTCATAACCTTACTCTTTCCTGTATTCACCTTTAATTTTCTTCTTTTGCACACCCTACCAAATTCATCCACCAATCTCTGCAACTTCTCTTCAGAATCTCCCAAGAGCACAGTGTCATCAGCAAAAGCAGCTGTGACAACTCCCACTTTGTGTGTGATTCTTTATCTTTTAACTCCACGCCTCTTGCCAAGACCCTCGCATTTACTTCTCTTACAACCCCATCTATAAATATATTAAACAACCACGGTGACATCACACATCCTTGCCTAACGCCTACTTTTACTGGGAAATAATTTCCCTCTTTCCTACATACTCTAACTTGAGCCTCACTATCCTCGTAAAAACTCTTCACTGCTTTCAGTAACCTACATCCTACACCATACACTTGCAACATCTGCCACATTGCCCCCCTATCCACCCTGTCATACGCCTTTTCCAAATCCATAAATGCCACAAAGACCTCTTTAGCCTTATCTAAATACTGTTCACTTATATGTTTCACTGTAAACACCTGGTCCACACACCCTCTACCTTTCATAAAGCCTCCTTGTTCATCTGTTATACTATTCTCCGTCTTACTCTTAATTCTTTCAATAATAACTCTACCATACACTTTACCAGGTATACTCAACAGACTTATCCCTCTATAATTTTTGCACTCTCTTTTATCCCTTTGCCTTTATACAAAGGAACTATGCATGCTCTCTGCCAATCCCTAGGTACCTTACCCTCTTCCATACATTTATTAAATAATTGCACCAACCACTCCAAAACTATATCCCCACCTGCTTACCTGTATATATATATATATATATATATAATATATATATATATATATATATATATATATATATATATATATATATATATATATATATGTCGTGCCGAATAGGCAGAACTTGCGATCTTGGCTTAAATAACAACGCTCATCTTGCCATATAGGACAAGCGAAAATTTGTGTATGCAATAATTTCGCCAAAATCATTTTGAACCTAACGAAAAAAACATATTTCACTGTGTTTGTTTAGTATTAAATTATTGTAAACAAATCTAAAATATATTTAGTTGGGTTAGGCTAAAATAAATTGTTCTTGTTATTATAAGGTTAGGTAAGTTTTCTAAGACTCTTTTGGTGCAAATTTAAAAAAATTATATATTAACATTTATTAAAAAATATATATCTTTAAACGTATAAGAGAAAATTTTAGAAATGACATAATTTTAAATGAGTTCTTGCTAATTGACCAGTTTTACATATTCGGCACGACATATATATATATATATAAATATATATATGTCGTGGCTCCCTCCTCTCAGTGGCTGCCTCCTCTCAGCGGTCTCCTCTGAGCAGACTCCTTCCGCGCCGCGCCCGCGCGCCCGCACGCCCCGCCGCGCCCTCGCCGACCCGCGCCCGCCCTCGCGCCCGCCCGCGCCTTCTGCAGCGTCGTCCGGATCGCCCCCCCCCCCCGAATTTTTTCCGATTTTTTTCGATTTTTTTTTTAACTTCTTGTGCTCTCCATCTCCTCGGATCAAGTTTTTTGGATTCCCCCTCCCACTTTCACCCCATCCCAAATTATTTTTTTCGATTTTTTTTTGAATTTCATTTTCTTATGATCTCCTCGGATCAACACCCTCCATTACACCACCCCCAGCCCAAATTTTTTTTTCGAATTTTTTTTTTATTTCTTGTGCTCTCCATCTCCTTGGATCAAGTTTTTCTCGATATCAATAATACAAAGACTCCAATTCCTCGGATCAACACCCTCCCACCATCCACTTCTACCGCAAGTATTTCTCCTCCATCTCCTTGGATCAAGTTTTTCTCGATATCAAATAATACAAAGACTCCATCTCCTTGGATCAAGTTTTTTGGATTGCCCCCTCTGGGGGAAAGCATTCAAAATGGACTCTCACTTGCATCCCAAATTCCCTGCTCCAATTCCTCGGATCAAGTTCTTCTCGATATCAATAATACAAAGATTTCCCCCACCATCCACTTTTACTCCAAGTATTCCTGCTCTATTTCCTTGGAACAAGTTTTTCTCGATATCAATAATACAAAGACTCCATCTCCTTGGATCAAGCTTTTTTGGATTCCCCCCTCTGGGGGTAAGCATTCAAATGAACTCCCCCTATTGGGCATGATACTTTCTCTTACTACAGGTCTAAACAAGTGTGACGTCACCCCACCTGTGTTTACTCGGCGGTCAGTGACGTCACGTGATGACCTCATACACACACAGGCTGAATCTTGTCGACTTCCCCTATGTTAGTGACGTCACGTGATGACCTCACACACACACATTCTGATTCTTGTCGACTTCCCCTATGTTAGTGACGTCACGTGATGACCTCACACACACAGGCTGAATCTTGTCGACTTCCCCCATGTCAGTGACGTCACGTGATGACCTCACACACACAGGCTGAATCTTGTCGACTTCCCCCATGTCAGTGACGTCACGTGATGACCTCACACACACAGGCTGAATCTTGTCGATCGAACATTAAAATGCAGGATAACACTAATACACAATATTTTCATTTATTTATTTATTATACAACCAATACATTTCATATACATTTCTGGTAATACAACAGCAAAAAAAAAAATACAAATTCATTGAAAAAAAAAGATACAAATCATTGACTAAAATCAACATAGAGTAATTCTTTTTCTCTTGAAGAAATTCTGTGCATTTTGTTCTGGATCATCTTCGTCGTCATCTGATATATAATAAACTTCTGGGGAGGATGATGATGGGGAAGTCGGTGGATAATTTATGGGGGAAGGCGGGGAATCCTCAACAACACATGAACTAGGTTGGGAATTTGTCATGAAATATTCCATCTCACTCCATACACATTTATCACAATAACAGCTACTGGCACATTCTCCTCTCAAATTAATCTCTTCATTCATATTATTATTACTGCTACACGTAGCGGTAGCGGCATCTACATGAGACTGGGGAGAAGGTGCGATCTCGACGTGGGTAGGAGTTACAATGTCCTGGATAAATGCGTTAACATCAACTCCATGAGTAGGAGGCACATTTTCAACATCCACATGAGGTCTGGGAGAAGGCGCAGTCTCAACGTTGGTAGGAGGGGCAGCAGCATCTCCATACGGGTGGTTAGGAGGCTGGGTGGGGGAGAGATGCACTACATCTGGTGGGGTGGATCTCGCTCCTAACAAACCCATCAACTCGCAAATCATTTGCTCCTGTCGGATTTGATTTGCGCAAATAAGTTCCAACATCCGCATTATATTCACATCTGGCAAAGAATTTTTTTTTTTTCCCGATTAGAAGTATAAGGTGCACCTTTAATTACATTAAAGTACAAAAGTTTTTTTTTTTTTTACTGGTTAATACATGCACTTCTAAAAATCATTCATGTGCAAAAGAAAAAGATTTTTCACTGTTACAACAAGATTCACTTGGTTAATGAACAAAATCACTTATCATTTACCACAGGAGGAGGATGTTGATTAATCCAACATACACAGGGATACTGTCTTCCCTCCTCCTCGTAGACACCTCCAACATACACAGGGATACTGTCTTCCCTCCTCCTCGTAGACACCTCCAACATACACAGGGATACTGTCTTCCCTCCTCCTCGTAGACACCTCCAACATACACAGGGATACTGTCTTCCCTACTCGTAGACACCTCCAACATACACAGGGATACTGTCTTCCCTCCTCGTAGACACCTCCAACATACACAGGGATACTGTCTTCCCTCCTCGTAGACACCTCCAACATACACAGGGATACTGTCTTCCCTCCTCGTAGACACCTCCAACATACACAGGGATACTGTCTTCCCTCCTCGTAGACACCTCCAACATACACAGGGATACTGTCTTCCCTCCTCGTAGACACCTCCAACATACACAGGGATACTGTCTTCCCTCCTCCTCGTAGACACCTCCAACATACACAGGGATACTGTCTTCCCTCCTCGTAGACACCTCCAACATACACAGGGATACTGTCTTCCCTCCTCGTAGACACCTCCAACATACACAGGGATACTGTCTTCCCTACTCGTAGACACCTCCAACATACACAGGGATACTGTCTTCCCTCCTCGTAGACACCTCCAACATACACAGGGATACTGTCTTCCCTCCTCGTAGACACCTCCAACGGGACACTGAATTGGATTCATCCTTGACCCGATTTGTTCTTGAATTACAGTAGATCCAAACAGTGGCCCAGCACGGTCATTTTATACCTGGGATGTGACCTTTGCTCCGCCTCTAAACGCCTCAGGCTCTACCCCCCGTACGATAATTCCAATATTTTACACAGATTTTCATAATTCCACGTTGAATTATTAGCAAATACACTTGAACATGAGAGTATATTGAAATGCCCATATGCTTATTTCAATATAAATTGATCATTCTTTAATTTATTTCTACTAAAATCTTTAAACAAATATGGTATAATTTTCTTTACGCTATAATTTGTTAACTTATACACAAAATATATAGCATATAAGCCGCACATCAATGATTTTTCATGTTGAATCCTCTGATTAATACCGTACATGAAATTTCTCTTGTATATAATTTTCTCATATATATTTGTATAATGTTTTAAATCTACCCCGAAACTATCTAAATATAATAATATGTGTTTGTTCACATATATAGTAATCCAATGACCCATATTTTCATCTTGATCGTTCAATATATTAATGATGAAAATTACCGGCTTATCTTTTATCCTCATAATAACTTCATTTATATTATTTGCGGCAAAACATCCCAAATACGAGGCGTATCTTCCCGTATGATGTTTCAAGGCAATATTTATTTCTTCACATTTCATGATCTATACTCGCGTATGCACTATCACTGTTTTATTTTCATTTATATTTAAAATAGCATTAGTTTCACCAAGCATTAGACAAATTCTATTCTCATCTTTCGGTTTACCAAATGTCATATCTATTCTCAAATTACCATTCTTCTCGACAGATATAGCATTCTTAACCTGTTCACTTCTCAGATCAACACCTAATATAGTTCTGCCTTGGAGATGATCAGATGATCAGATGATCAGTCTCCAAACCCAGAGATTTCAAGGTAATATAACCTACTCGCATGTGTAGGGAACTTACAGTCAATATTAAGAATAATTTCTGAATTAATTGTAACCCCGAAATGATTCAAATCTTCATGTTGAAAATATAATGGATTAAAATTATATCCTCCATCATATGTCTTCATATCAACTATTATAATAAATATCTTATCGGGTATGACTTGTCCCCAAGGATTATCTGCCATCAATTGTGTTTGATTAGAAGCCAGAATATATGATTTAAATAATGTCTTCTTGAACAGATATTCACACACCTGCGGGTTTACCCTCATGCTTGAATTCAATGCAATTAATGCATTGGTATACGGAATAACTTTATCGATCCATAATTTAATGGAATTAATATTATATTTATATGTTTTTTCCGCTTAATGGAGTCATAATTGCCCATGCGGGTGAATGCAATTCAAGTCTCAATCGACATTCGACACTATCCAGGATATATTCATGAAAACTACTCACATCCAGCATCAAAGGGAAACAAGTATTCACTTCATTCGATAATTTACCTTCGTCTTTCTTAATATCATCTAAATCAGCTGTTGTAATAGTACTACTTGTTGTCTCTTTATTACGAAAGAATGCTATTCTTCCCAATGTATCTAATTTTGATGGGGATAAATGCTTAAGCAGTTTAATATAACCCGCATATGAATAAAATGGATTCGATTCTGTAAGTTGTTCATTGAGATACAAACACACAGATTTGAATATTGTCTGACTTATACAATTCACAAATATCGCCTTATCTCCGTCTCCCAGTGCACTCCCATCCTCCTTTGTTATATTTATGTTCATTTCCAAGGCCAGACTCGTTAAATCTACAAAATGTCCTTCTGAACTTTGTATTCTAAATTCGAGAAATTTATCAGATCCCTGATTTACTGGTAATACTTCACAGGTGCGTCTAGCTGCTATTGAGGATTCAATAATGGAATGTCCTGGTAATTTTGGGAATCCATCAGTTATGGAATGAGAATAACTGGGAACGGGGCGTTGAGCCCCCCTGGTGTAACGTATAGAGCACCAGCCGACATACTAACAATATGAAAGTTAACAATAAACTAAAATTAATTAAATATTCCACTTTCTTTTATTATTAAATTTCAATCGTTTCAAACCAATCTTTCTACTTCCTCCGGATAATAACTTCTGTCCGACACCTTCAATGATTCTACACCTCTATTTCTCGCAGAATTTTTCAATGCAATACCATTATTAACATCGTTCAACACATTTTGCCCGTATTGTAATACTCCCGGAGCAAAGGTATTCAATAAGAATGGTATTGCTTTTCTGGCCATCCCACCGAGAAATGACAATAATCCTCCACCCCTCCCTCTAGCTTTATATAATATGATATCATCTAATCCTCCCCCTTTCACCCTCGAAGTATCAAAGAGTTTCAGGAATGATTCCACTGAAGGAAGGGAGAAACTCGTTCTCATCTTGACGGTTCGTTCAATATTAACTCAACTTGATCATTCACTCTGGTTTTATAGGTCTTAAATGTAGTACACATACAGTAGAACACTTGTCATTATATTGAATTAACCTTCCTTCCTGATCAGCGAGCTTAATACTCACTTGATCAATTATCTTTTTATTAAGTGGTTTGTACATTGTGGGATCATAATTAGATCTTAATGTATTAATATCAACTATTCCCAAAAGAGATACCAACTGATCTCCAAAATTAATGGGATCAATCAAATCACTATATATTAACATATAATTAATATCTGATTCAGGATCGGGCGGGTTTACCGCCTTCACACCAGACTCGTTAAAAATAATCTCTTTTTTATTGGTAAAGACATACAAAATTTCATTACCTGAGAACCCTAACATATCGCTTCCTTCTTTATCAAATTCCAACCCCACATAACCGCTAGTAATATCAGAAGGTAGTATATTTTTTTTTTCAAGTTAATAACCACTCTATTTATTCCTGGATGATATGTGAACACAATTGAGTTTTTGGGGATGATAATACCCGTTATCTTTTTAACTGATCTTATCAGATTTTCATTAATATCCTCATTTATTGCCTCTAAAATCCTTGTCATATCAACTCCAATAATTTTGCTCATATCAATTTTATGGATATATTTATTTAATGTAGATTTCTCATATTTAATACATATGTTCAAATTCTTTTGTGGTATATAATGCGTCTTGGGGTAAATTACATTTTTCAGAGCAACCTCATAATCAATTTTATTATCTAATATAATGGGATCATATAATTTATTAATGAAAGCCGAAGGTGTATTGGCGGGAAATAAATCAAGACTTGAATCACTACAGACGTACAGAGACGTTCAGCCATCTCCACACTCTTATAACATACACTGAGTAAAAACATATCATCACAGAGTTTATATACTCACCTAATATGTTATCCACGATGATTCCTTTCTCCATACACCGCCTCACTCTTATGTGCATGAATCTTGACTAATCTGGGGTTTTCTGAGGTTTC
The DNA here is from genome assembly GCF_038502225.1 of Cherax quadricarinatus. Classification (NCBI taxonomy): domain Eukaryota; kingdom Metazoa; phylum Arthropoda; class Malacostraca; order Decapoda; family Parastacidae; genus Cherax; species Cherax quadricarinatus. The sequence goes on along the minus strand of NC_091347.1, from coordinate 11,596,822 downwards.
ACCGAGGTGAGAGCAGGTGGGTTGACTTCCCTGACGGGACTGAGCTTAATCTTGCATTTAACACCACGCTTCAAGCATCCACCTCCTCCTTCTAAATTCTCATCACCTCCCAATTTTACTATCTCTAGAGGTTTGCGATTCATAACTGAAGTTGGTACAAGATAAAATTCTTTCATGATTTATTAAACAATCTTGAAATAATATCTACTGCTAGAGGTAATATAATACTAAGATTTCCACCTCTGATACTCAACAAATATTTCTTTTTACACTGAAAACCAATTTTCTTACAAGCTAATGATCTAATCTCGTTCTTGTACTTTTTAAATATTTTAGGGTCTCATGGTATTTTATTCTTGATCAAATTCTTGAAAATCTCACTGATACAACTTATGTGTGTTTTCTTAAACTGTTGTAATAAACTCTTCCGTTGATTGCCTGGGAGACTATTAAGTAATGTAATTAATTCTTTAAATTTTTCTAATAATGATTTTTCATTGTACCTTCAACAAATCTCCTTCTTTGACCCACGAATTAAAAGTGGAATCATAACCTTTATAAGATACCAAATAATGCGTAATTCCACTAATTTTTTTTCGTTTCAATACTCTGTGGATAATATATTCTGGAGGTGGTATGACTGGGGTCAATTCTTCGCGATAAAATGATCCTTTAATCTTTTCACCATTCAAATCTTCCAGATGATATGTTGTCATAGGTTGAGAATTATTAATTCTATATATTTTAATATGTCCTCTGTATTTTGTGTGTGAAACCCTCGGTTAAACGCGGATGATCTGCTCAGAGTCACTCTTGTTGTGTCTCCAACAGCCAATTTCTTACTGATTCGTTTCTTATTGGATATTCCATTTTTATAATTTATGCGAAACTGATTCCTTATATCATTCAATGTCGTAATACCATGGACTTGCAATGGGGTTTTACCGCCAATCCCCGAGTGTGGAGTTGAATTATACGCATCTACCAATCCATTTAACACTTTTGAATAATTAAATGTATTGGCACTTGTCATATACTTGTATAATTTACGTTTCAACGTTTGCAAGCCTCTCTCTGCAATGGAAGCTTTTGTTTCATTCGAAAATACATGATATAACTTTATATGCTTACTCTGGAGATAATTCTGTACCTGTTTATTTAGAAACTCCCTGCCTTTATCTGTAAATAATCTCGATATATTCTTCGCCTTTTCATTCTCCAATATGTTTTGTAATGCATGTAAAGTGCTCGGCCCGTCTTTCTTTTTCATGAGTACTGCTTGTAAATATCTTGAAAAAACATCGATACACACGAGAATGTATTTATAACCATCATTATATCTGGATAATTTAGACATATCACCCAAATCGCAGGTTAATATCACTTTGGGTTTGGGAGCAATTATTTTCCAACCAGGATACTTCTTAGGTTTAAGAACATGTAAAGCATATGATCTTTCTGAATTTAAGAAATTTCTGATCTCTTTCAAGGTTATGGACGGATCAATCTTTTTTACAGTTGTATATAAATTGTTTACACCAGAGAATGATCTCACAGAACCAGGATCTCTATAAACCTTTTCAATTAATTTTGTTCGCTCCATTGGTATACAATTTCGTAGGAATCCTGACGTAATACATTGGTTCGCAACTGTAATGCTTCTGGTGTATTTAATGCAAGGTCTATGAATAAATAACCAAAGGGTGATCGATTTATGGCAGATTTATATATATTTACAAATTCTTTATTTTTACCGAAAACTTGTCGCCCCAGAATCTCTACTTGTCCAAGATTTTAAATAAAGCAAAATGCGTCCTCCGTGAAATATATTTTGAGTAATCAGAATAATGCTTATATTATGATGTCTACCTTTAGTAAAACATTCGAGAATAATTTCACTGTTACCAACTTTTAAAAATAGATCATCAACAATAATTATTGTATTTTCATCGGATGATGCAATGACATTCTGTGGGTCGATAATATCTTTACTTAATGTTAATTTATGAGATATCTCTGAATCTTGTTCTAAGGGATGTGATGTCACCCCGCATATTATAATGTTATGAAATTTCTCATGGTATAACTTTAATAATTTTGATGTGAAATAAGATTTGCCACTGTTCGAATAACCGGCAATGATAATCCTTGATGGATAACAAAATATATCAACGTCAGCAGATGTGTATGTTGTCAAGTTCATTGTACTGTCGAGAGAGATTATGTTTACCATAGAGAGGTGACTTGTACACTGTAAGTGTTATTGGGTTTTCATGATATATAACAGCTAAGTTAATGAGGAGCAACCTCCTGTTGCGGAGCGGGACTGCCTCACCAAAATTAGTTACTTTATGGTACCGATTGACACGGATGTTCGGTAAGGAGATACGTAATGACCGTGTGATTTTCTACCTTGGATGTGAACAGCATGGCGTCCGTCTGTCTGACCTGTGTTGACGCGTAATGACTACGTGATATTCTACCTTGGATGTGAACAGCATTTCATGGCGTCTGACTGGCCTGTGTTGACGCAGGTGTTCAGTAAGGAGATTATCGTCGGAGGGAGGTGTACAAAAATCATGACGCAATACTTTGGGGTGACCCAAGGAGGCTCTCAGAGCGAGGATTGTGTTTCCATCCGTCAAGCCTGGCTGACCTCATCTTCCAACGGTAAATCCACACACATCATGGAGAAAGGTAAGTTGTACTTAGAAAATCTTGATATGTGAACAGATATTATTTAACAAGTTTGATGATATAACGGAAAAAATGTTTTGGGTTAATTTTGTTGTTGGAGCATACGAGTGAAATTTTTACTGGAAAAGTGCGTTAACAAGTGAAATTCTTAACAGAGGATAAGAAAAGAATATACGCAAATTACTTGGAAGCATTAGTGAAGAGGAGTGTGTCGATAAGAAGGCGACGATCGTTGGAAATCAAGAGAGGTGGTGTACATCGCGATGAGAGGTTGTTAGAATTACAGAATGAGTGGGATCGCATAAATGTATTATGGAAGAAGGCTGTAGAAACAGGTATGTATCCAAATTGTGATCACTGCCTTTTACTTTTGTTGTAAAATTGTTGTTGTGAAAAATATTTATCGTAAAATTGTGTTAGTCACTCGAGAAAGATTTTTTGTTCTATTCATTAAAATCTTAATACGTAATATGTAAAAATATTTGTTTGGTTTATGAATTGGATATACTTTTTCCTCTGCAGGAAATACACCTGGTACTGTTGTGAATGAAACTGAGAGTAATGACGCGCAGCTTGGAGGTGCGACGGGGAATGAAGATGAGAGCGCAGGTAGTTCTACTAGTGTTGTTACCTCCAGCGCGGAGGTGAGGCGGGAGGTGTGGATACTTCTGTCCCCATTAATGAAGATGATGAGAGAGCAACTACCTCACATGATGTGTCTGACAGTAATGTCGCACACAATAGTGGAGGTGAAGATGAGAGACCAGAAATTATCACATACATCCAGAATTTTAGAGGTAGGCACACAGTGAGGAAATATAGTGTTCCTTCAACTTATAACAGATTATTTTATTATTTTTTATTATTATTTTTTTTTTATTATCACACCGGCCGATTCCCACCAAGGCAGGGTGGCCCGAAAAAGAAAAACTTTCACCATCATTCACTCCATCACTGTCTTGCCAGAAGGGTGCTTTACACTACAGTTTTTAAACTGCAACATTAACACCCCTCCTTCAGAGTGCAGGCACTGTACTTCCCATCTCCAGGACTCAAGTCCGGCCTGCCGGTTTCCCTGAATCCCTTCATAAATGTTACTTTGCTCACACTCCAACAGCACGTCAAGTATTAAAAACCATTTGTCTCCATTCACTCCTATCAAACACGCTCACGCATGCCTGCTGGAAGTCCAAGCCCCTCGCACACAAAACCTCCTTTACCCCCTCCCTCCAACCCTTCCTAGGCCGACCCCTACCCCGCCTTCCTTCCACTACAGACTGATACACTCTTGAAGTCATTCTGTTTCGCTCCATTCTCTCTACATGTCCGAACCACCTCAACAACCCTTCCTCAGCCCTCTGGACAACAGTTTTGGTAATCCCGCACCTCCTCCTAACTTCCAAACTACGAATTCTCTGCATTATATTCACACCACACATTGCCCTCAGACATGACATCTCCACTGCCTCCAGCCTTCTCCTCGCTGCAACATTCATCACCCACGCTTCACACCCATATAAGAGCGTTGGTAAAACTATACTCTCATACATTCCCCTCTTTGCCTCCAAGGACAAAGTTCTTTGTCTCCACAGACTCCTAAGTGCACCACTCACTCTTTTTCCCTCATCAATTCTATGATTCACCTCATCTTTCATAGACCCATCCGCTGACACGTCCACTCCCAAATATCTGAATACGTTCACCTCCTCCATACTCTCTCCCTCCAATCTGATATTCAATCTTTCATCACCTAATCTTTTTGTTATCCTCATAACCTTACTCTTTCCTGTATTCACCTTTAATTTTCTTCTTTTGCACACCCTACCAAATTCATCCACCAATCTCTGCAACTTCTCTTCAGAATCTCCCAAGAGCACAGTGTCATCAGCAAAGAGCAGCTGTGACAACTCCCACTTTGTGTGTGATTCTTTATCTTTTAACTCCACGCCTCTTGCCAAGACCCTCGCATTTACTTCTCTTACAACCCCATCTATAAATATATTAAACAACCACGGTGACATCACACATCCTTGTCTAAGGCCTACTTTTACTGGGAAAAAATTTCCCTCTTTCCTACATACTCTAACTTGAGCCTCACTATCCTCGTAAAAACTCTTCACTGCTTTCAGTAACCTACCTCCTACACCATACACTTGCAACATCTGCCACATTGCCTCCCTATCCACCCTGTCATACGCCTTTTCCAAATCCATAAATGCCACAAAGACCTCTTTAGCCTTATCTAAATACTGTTCACTTATATGTTTCACTGTAAACACCTGGTCCACACACCCCCTACCTTTCCTAAAGCCTCCTTGTTCATCTGCTATCCTATTCTCCGTCTTACTCTTAATTCTTTCAATTATAACTCTACCATACACTTTACCAGGTACACTCAACAGACTTATCCCCCTATAATTTTTGCACTCTCTTTTATCCCCTTTGCCTTTATACAAAGGAACTATGCATGCTCTCTGCCAATCCCTAGGTACCTTACCCTCTTCCATACATTTATTAAATAATTGCACCAACCACTCCAAAACTATATCCCCACCTGCTTTTAACATTTCTATCTTTATCGCATCAATCCCGGCTGCCTTACCCCCTTTCATTTTACCTACTGCCTCACGAACTTCCCCCACACTCACAACTGGCTCTTCCTCACTCCTACAAGATGTTATTCCTCCTTGCCCTATACACGAAATCACAGCTTCCCTATCTTCATCAACATTTAACAATTCCTCAAAATATTCCTTCCATCTTCCCAATACCTCTAACTCTCCATTTAATAACTCTCCTCTCCTATTTCTAACTGACAAATCCATTTGTTCTCTAGGCTTTCTTAACTTGTTAATCTCACTCCAAAACTTTTTCTTATTTTCAACAAAATTTGTTGATAACATCTCACCCACTCTCTCATTTGCTCTCTTTTTACATTGCTTCACCACTCTCTTAACTTCTCTCTTTTTCTCCATATACTCTTCCCTCCTTGCATCACTTCTACTTTGTAAAAACTTCTCATATGCTAACTTTTTCTCCCTTACTACTCTCTTTACATCATCATTCCACCAATCGCTCCTTATTTTATTATAGAGATTATTTTATAGATCAGATGCGAGATATGTATGATAGATCACCTCTAGCAATGTCGCTCAGAATCCACCCGATTATAGTTATGAGGACATTACGTCAAAACATATCGGGTGATGATCAAAATGGACAATTTGTGATAAATTTAGCGTTTGAGTTAGTAAGTGAAGAGGAAATCTCTGAAGTATTTGATCGATGGGTGGGAACGATATTAGAAAGATACGAGACAGCGTTGCAAGATCAGGAAGGATCTGGTTGGATCATAGATCAAATCGAATCTTTCAGTATCGAATACGTTAAAGTAGAATTCAGAGTACAAGTAGGATCATATGTGGCATATCCCAAGAAACTGCGAGGGAGCCAATATGTATTTAATCCAGTGATTAATGATGGGTTATGTGTATTGCGCGCTTTTGCTGCCTATCAATGTCATAAAAAGAACATGTCATGGAAACATATTCGCAAAGCAGTTAATACATGCAAAATCTACTATAGATGATTTTCCCATAACACGTGATAAGTTAGGTATATTTGAGAAGGAAAATAAAGAATCATTATATGTTTATCAATTAAGAAAGGATCAAGGTGGGACATTTGTGGCTATGTGTCGTAAGGGGAATAAGAAATATAAGGACATCGTGTGTGCGTTATTGTTGAATGAAAGTCATTTGGTTTTAATCAAAGATTTTGACGGGTATGTTAGAACGATAATGAAGGATCATGGTGTAAAGAAGCACTGTCATAGTTGTTTGATGAAGCTGAATACACAGGAAGAGTTAGATATCCATGAAGATGGATGTAAAATCAATCAGATTCTCGTATTCCTCCCGGAAGGAACAACAGTACACTTTAAAAATTTTAGTCATACACATTCCAGCGAATATATCGGTGTATTTGATTTCGAATGTGCATTAAACATCACTCTCCCGGCAGGTAAAATTGAGTCTCGTCATAAAGCCATTGCCTATTGTTATATTATATTTGATCGCAATAGTGTGTATGAAGAGTTACAAGGGGGAGGATGCTGTTAATCATTTTATTTTAAATGTTAGTTGTGAATGGACTAAAATAAAGTTTAGAAGAGAGTATCATGTAATCCATATGACAGAGGAGGATAAGATGAGACATGATTCTCAGATCACTTGTGAATTATGTGGCAACACCTTCAAAAATGCCCAAGACAAACATAAACATCATGACCACACTTTAAATTTCAATAATTATATTGGTGCCTATTGTGGTCGTTGCAATTTGCAGTGTAAAGATAAGAGTGAGAAATTATTACTTTTTTGTCATAACATGCCGTATGATTTAGGAATAATTTTAAAGGAATTGCAGGTTGATAAATATGACATTGAACTTCATTCGAAACAAGGACTCAAATTCTTGAAAGTAGACATAGGTAAGGTTAGGTTTCAAGATTCTCTGTCTTTATTGAATGGATCTCTTTCCACTTTAGCAGATCAACATATCAAGGCAGGTAAATCACTGAAATATACAGAGGCTATTCTGAAAGATGTGTCTCAGGATGTCATACATATATTATGTAAAGGAAAACAAGTTTTGTGTTATGATTATATTGATAGTTTAAAGAAACTCGATGAAACAAAATTACCGAGTAAAGAACATTTTTTTAATTCTTTGAGAAATAGTGCTATTAGCCAGGAAGATTATGATCATGATGCTTTGAAAGTGTTTGACTTGGGTAAATGTAAGACTTTAGGAGATTACCTGAGGTTATACCTCAAGACTGATGTTGGATTGCTAGCCGATGTCTTCATGGAGTGGCGTAAAACACTCAAAGATATTTATAAGCTAGATGTTAGTAATTATATAAGTTTACCTTCATTCAGTTGGGATGCATTCCTCTTGAAAACTAATGTAAAATTAGATATGATATATTCCCATGAATTATATGACTTGATTAAAAGGAATCTCAGAGGAGGGTTTACATGTGCAATTAATCAGTATACTAAAGCAGATAATCCCTTAATTAATCCCAATTCTGATATTGAGAGTGGAATGGGCACTCATATTTTATATCTAGATTTTAATTCTTTGTATGCTAGTGCGATGGTTGAAGCTCTTCCACAGAATGGTATCAGAAAATTATCGAATGAGGAGAAGAATGCTTTCCTCGATGTTTATCTGGAGTTTATCTGGAGAGAGTTCCGGGGGTCAACGCCCCCGCGGCCCGGTCTGTGACCAGGCCTCCTTAGGTCAGTGTCCCAGGATGCGACCCACACCAGTCGACTAACACCCAGGTACCCATTTTACTGATGGGGAACATAGACAACAGGTGGAAAGAAACACGTCCAATGTTTCTACTCTGGCTGGGAATCGAACCCAGGCCCTCACCGTGTGAAGCAAGAGCGTTAACCACCAGGCCACCAGAGATTAAGTAATGTTTCGTGTGAGGGTCAAAAAGGTTATTGGATAGAATGTGATACCAAACCCATGTCCCCTGAGGTAGCTAGACGTACTGATGAACTTCCTTTGATATTATCCCACATGAATATATCAGAAGAGATGTTATCTCCTTATTGTGAATCTGTATTGAAAAATGAAGGTAGAAAGATCCCCAAATCTAATGCAAAATTAGTGGCCAGTCATTTACCTCAGAAAAATTATTTGATCAGTCTAGATTTGTTACAGTTATTACTGGAACTTGGGTTAGAGGTGGAAAAGGTTCATGCTGTATATGAATATACTCAGTCAAAATTTTTAGAACCTTTCATAACAACTAATATCGCACTGAGAACAGCCACACGATGTCCTATCAAGTCAAAAGCTTTCAAATTAACTAATAACACCATATATGGGAAATCATTATTGAATATTACAAAGTATGCTGAATATTATAGTTATATCAATAATGAGAAAGCATTTGTTAGAGCAGCTTAAGATCTTTTCTTAAAAAAATATCACACATTTGAATCAAGACAGAGTGATTTATACATTCAACAAAGAGAAATTAGAAGTTAAACAACCACTTTATCTCGGTTTTCAAATTCTTGAGATTGCTAAAAAGAAATTATATAATTTTTGGTATAAAGTTTTAAAACAACATTATGGTGATGATGTAAGACTTCTGTATACCGATACAACATTATGGTGATGATGTAAGACTTCTTTATACCGATACAACATTATGATGATGATGTAAGACTTCTGTATACCGATACCGACTCCTATAATTTTAGCTTGAAATTCAAAGATTTGTACACTGAGTTAAAAAGTGAACCTTTGTTAGGATATATGGATTTTTCAAATTTCAGTCCTGATCATCCCTTATATGATAATAGTAGAAAAGGTGAGCTGGGGTTATTGAAATCTGAAATGTGTGATAATCATATTAGTGAGTTGATAGCACTGAAAGCTAAAATGTATTGTGTAAAGATTGCTGGAAGATCAACTACTGTCAGCAGAGCCAAAGGTATCCCTTCACATTTTATGCCATTATTAACTCATGCAAGATATAAGAATGTTTTAACAAATGTAGATAGGGAATTATTCACGTGTAAGTCTATAAGTAACGTAAAAGGTGAAATATGTACAGTAAGAATTAACAAGGGAGGCTTGTCAGCCTTTGATAATAAAAGGTATCATTTGAATACTAATGAATCCTTGGCTTATGGACACCCTGATATTCCACCATCTAAACGTAAGAGAATAGAGTGATTCCCATGTTGTATTACCAGAAATGTATATGAAATGTATTGGTTGTATAATAAATAAATAAATGAAAATATTGTGTATTAGTGTTATCCTGCATTTTAATGTTCGATCGACAAGATTCAGCCTGTGTGTGTGAGGTCATCACGTGACGTCACTGACCGCCGAGTAAACACAGGTGGGGTGACGTCACACTTGTTTAGACCTGTAGTAAGAGAAAGTATCATGCCCCATAGGGGGAGTTCATTTGAATGCTTACCCCCAGAGGGGGGAATCCAAAAAAACTTGATCCAAGGAGATGGAGTCTTTGTATTATTTTATATCTAGAAAAACTTGTTCCAAGGAAATACAGCAGGAATACTTGGGGAAGAAGTGGATGGTGGGGGAAATCTTTGTATTATTAATATCTAGAAAAACTTGATCCGAGGAATTGGAGCAGGAAATTTGGGATGCAAGTGGGAGTCCATTTTGAATGCTTACCCCCAGAGGGGGGAATCCAAAAAACTTGATCCAAAGAGATGGAGTCTTTGTATTATTTGATATCGAGAAAAACTTGATCCAAGGAGATGGAGGAGAAATACTTGGGGTAGAAGTGGATGGTGGGAGGGTGTTGATCCGAGGAATTGGAGTCTTTGTATTATTGATATCGAGAAAAACTTGATCCAAGGAGATGGAGAGCACAAGAAATTAAAAAAAAATTTGGGATGGGGGTGGTGTAATGGGGTGTTGATCCGAGGAGATCATAAGAAAATAAAATTAAAAAAAAATCGAAAAAAAAAATTTGGGATGGGGTGAAAGTGGGAGGGGGAATCCAAAAAAACTTGATCCGAGGAGATGGAGAGCACAAGAAATTAAAAAAAAATTCAAAAAAATTCGGAAAAAATTCGGGGGGTGGGGGCGATCCGGACGACGCTGCAGAAGGCGCGGGCGGGCGCGAGGGCGCGGCGCGGAAGGAGTCCGCTCAGAGGAGACCGCTGAGAGGAGGCAGCCACTGAGAGGAGGGAGCCACTGAGAGGAGGAGCCACTCAGAAGAAACCAGAACTACTTATATATATATATACGTATATATATATATATATATATATATATATATATATATATATATATATATATATATATATATATATATATATATATATGTATATATATGTATATATATGTATATATATATATATATATATATATATATATATATATATATATATATATATATATATATATATATATATATATATATATATGTATATATATATATATACATATATATATATATATGTATATATATATATATATATATATATATATATATATATATATATATATATATATATGTATATATATATATATATATATATATATATATATATATATATATATATATATATATATATATATATATATATATATGTCGTGCCGAATATGTAAAACTGGTCAATTAGCAAGAACTCATTTAAAATTAAGTCCTTTCTGAAATTTTCTCTTATACGTTTAAAGATATATTTTTTTCATTAATGTTGATGTAAAAAAATTTAATTTTGCACCAAAAGGAACTTAGAAAACTTACCTAACCTTATTATAACAAGAACATTTTTTTTAGCATAACCCAACTAAATATATTTTAGATTTGTTTACAATAATTTAATACTAAACTAACACAGTGAAATGTATTTTTTTTCATTAGGTTCAGAATGATTTTGGCGAAATTATTGCATACACAAATTTTCACTTGTCCTATATGGCAAGATGAGCGTTGCTATTTAAACCAAGCTCGCAAGTTCTGCTTATATATATATATATATATATATATATATATATATATATATATATATATATATATATATATATATATATATATATATATATATATATATATATATATATATATGTCGTGCCGAATAGGCAGAACTTGCGATCTTGGTTTAAATAGCAACGTTCATCTTGCCATATAGGACAAGTGAAAATTTGTGTATGCAATAATTTTGCCAAAATCATTCTGAACCTAACGAAAAAAATATATTTCACTGTGTTTGTTTAGTATTAAATTATTGTAAACAAATCTAAAATATATTTAGTTGGGTTATGCTAAAATAAATTGTTCTTGTTATAATAAGGTTAGGTAAGTTTTCTAAGATTCGTTTAGAGCAAAATTAAATTTTTTTACAATAACATTAATGAAAAAAATATATCTTTAAACGTATAAGAGAAAATTTTAGGAAGGACTTAATTTTAAATGAGTTCTTGCTAATTGACCAGTTTTACATATTCGGCACGACATATATATATATATATATATATATATATATATATATATATATATATATATATATATATATATATATATATATATATATATATATATATATATATATATATATATATATATGCCTTAACCACTTAACCAGCTATGCTTCAAAAATCACGCACCCAGCAGAGCTAGGTGTTGTTCGTGATCCGAGGACACTCGTGGTAGTGGTAAGTTCAAGGCTAATTTCAACCACCTCCTGTTAAATACCAGCCTCCACAAGCAGTTTATATAGTAACGATGGCTGGTATTCAAACGGGAGGTGGTTCAAATTATCCTTGAACTTACCACTACCACAACTCAGGCATGCTAAAGTACCGAATACAATGGCTTAACCTCACCTTGCGCCATTTTCCTTTCTCCTCTAAATAGTCCATATGAGCCTCAAGTTTTTCTTTGTACTCCTCTACGGTCCACAGGAACTCCAGCCGCATCACAATTATCACCAGGCCACCTGTGACGGATGTAGTGTAAGTGCAAAAGGCTCTTCCAGTGTCCACAAAGTCATGGTAAAACCATCTAGGGAAAAAAAGAAACTTGATGCAGGACCAGGTGAGTAGTAAAAGACACATTTTGAAATGAACTATGGAGAATTAACTTATTAGGCCATCACATCCCTACTCCTCTTGAAACTCATACACTCGGTATCAACTTCTAACTTACCATCTACCACACCTTGTGACTGTTAAATGATTAATTCTCCATTTTGCTCTCTGTCCCATCTCATTTCCCTCATTATTCCCCATAATGCTCAAAACTACATTCAAATTATATGATTTCCCATATATTCTCAACTTTACTGAAGTGTCTTTCATCATACTGTTTCAGTGAAAATTGTCTATGTATGCTGTTACTGTGTATGCTGTTACTTTGTATGCTGTTACCGTGTATGCTTTTACTAGAAATCTAACTTTGACTCAAGAAGCTATTTCTCTTCATCCAGTGTGATATCGCCAACTACAATATTAAATTGTGTGACTTTAAGAGCCATGTTTGGGGTTGTTAGAGAGCTGGAGAGAAGTCCTTCTCGTAGGTATCAGCAGTCCTCAACATAGTATCATTTGCCATTTCTTGTTTGTTTGGTGTAAAGTCTATCATTTCGGCGGCATTTTGAGGTAGATCTGGGAGGAGGAGTGTTGGAGGGAGAAGGGGGGGATTCATCTGGCTGATAACACTGCTCATGTGGCGTAGTCTTGCCTATCCACTGTGTGGGGATCTTTTACCACCTCAGTGAAGGGGGTTCGACTAGCCTCTTGGAGGATTACTGCGCAACAGATAGCTAACTCATGTCACACCATAAAAAGATATTGGATAAAAAAAAAAAAGTCTTCAGAGATGCAATCACGCCGAACTGGAGGCGAGGAATATACATTGTGCCAATGTCACCTCTGCTCAAGGAGCAGAGGTGACGTGGTTTCAGCCAATGAACACAGTCAGGAGACACAATGCCTGCCTCCCAGCAGGCAGCGGCAGCCACTGTGGATTTGACGCCACTGACGTATGCAGCCCACAGCGCTCACTGTCTGCTGGGTGGTGACAGTACTCTACGTAGGCAAATCAACAGCTGTCAAAGATGTCGCCTTCACGTATTCAATCCAACAGCAAGAAGAGCAGTGATTCGGTGGTTAAATCAGTCAATCAGCAGCAGCCAGAGCAGCAGCTGAATCCACAGCAAGAACACAACTCAATTTAATGAAAAAGGCCTCTCCCAGCACGGGGATTGCAAGGCAACTAATTAGAAGCCTATCTCCTGCCGTGCAGGAGATAGGCAAGGAATGAGTCCCAGTTGTTTACCTGAACCAAAGTTTCTGTATTGTTTGTTGTTCTTGATTCGCCGGTAGTCTTTCGGCCCGTGTCTTTTCAAGATGGTGACCCGGCCTTGGCTTCCTGTCTTGGGAGTGTCGTGAGACCCATGTCTCCCATAGGAGGAGGTACAAGTGCCTCCTCAGCTTCGGGACCAACTGTCCCCAGGCCTAGCCCCATTCCCCGCCCTCACGGTGCTTGTAGGGAGAAGCTAGATCTCTGGTCTGCCATCTGCCCCGCCCCATGGGGGCTCGTGGGAATGGCAGTCTAGTGAGCTGCAGGTAGTAGCAAGCTCTGGCACCATCCTCGCCCTAGGAGGGCTCATGGGAGTGGTGTCTATATACTACTTCTTGATTCGCCGGTATTCCCCCGGCCCGGGCCTTTTCCAAGTGGTGGCCCGGCCTTGGCTCCCTGTCTAGGAAGTGTCTGAGACCTAAGTCTCCCATGGGAGGAGGCACAAGTACCTCCACATCTTTGGGATCAACTGTCCCCAGGCCTAGCCACAGTCCCCGCCCTCACGGGGTTCGTAGGGAGAAGCTAGGCCTCTCTGGTCTGCCATCCCCGCCCCAAGAGGGTTAATGGGAATGAGTATTGTGAGCTGAAAGCTCTGGCTCAGGCACCTACCCTACCCTAAAAGAGTTAGGCATGGTGTCGATCAAAAGTTTTTGTATTATTATTATTATTAAAGATTAGCCGGTATTCTCCCGGCCCGGGCCTTTTCCAAGTGGTGGCCCGGCCTTGGCTCCCTCTTTAGGGAGTGTCTGAGACCTAAGTCTGCCATGGGAGGAGGTACAAGTACCTCCTCATCTTTGGGACCAACTGTCCCCAGGCCTAGCCACAAGCTAGGCCTCAGGACCAACTGTCCCCAGGCCTAGCCACAAGCTAGGCCTCTCTGGTTTGCCATCCCCGCCCCAAGGGGGCAAATGGGAATGACAGTCTTATGAGCTAAAGGCTCGGGCTCAGGCACCTACCCTACCCTAGAAGGGTTAGGCATGGTGTCGATGAAGTTTCTGTATTCTATTCTATTCTATTTGATTCGCCGGTAATCCCGGCCCGGGTCTCTTCCATTTTGGTGACCCGGCATTGGCTCCCCGGGTAGGGAAGTGACATTTATCTTTACTTGCACCTGTGTGGCAGGTCTTCAGCAGGAAGGGGGGGGGGTACCTCACCGGCCCTATGGCCAGATGATGTACCAAACGTTAGTATGCACTAACAGTGGCTGGTGTGCAGTGCAATGGAGGCCCAAAGCAGGCCCTCGCAGCAACTTCAGCGGGGGGGCGGATGACATGCAAGGACTGGAAGTAAGGTTTCCAAGTCCCTGACAGCTAAGTACACAAGATGTGCTGCCTCATTCTCTCGGGTCTGCCCTACTGGGGTCATTGGGAAGTGTCTACGGCGAAGGGGCATCGTAGCCGGGCAGTCTAACAGGTAGTGCACCAAGGGCTGTGGAACCATTCGGTCACAATGGGCACAGAGCTCCTCTCGTGCCCGTTCAACAATCCGCGCAGTGGTGAGATACCCTAAGCGTAGGCGGTGGATATGCACCCTCAGTTCCCTGGACTGTGTCCGAAGACTTGGAGGGGGCACCTTGTGGGTCGCCCTGACATACCAACAGAGGCTCCGTGACTCCCCAGGGTCAGGGAATGGGCGCCTCGCCGCACCAGCAGCCAACAGCGCAATCTGGCTGAGGCTGATGGAGATTGCAGCATGTGGCTGTGCCTCGAGGGTTGCAGTCCTAGCAGCCTCATCTGCAGCATCATTGCCAGGGATACCCACATGGCTCGGGATCCAGTTGATGGTAGCCCTGCGACCCTGGGCCATGAGAGTCTG
Source organism: Cherax quadricarinatus (assembly GCF_038502225.1). Taxonomy (NCBI): domain Eukaryota; kingdom Metazoa; phylum Arthropoda; class Malacostraca; order Decapoda; family Parastacidae; genus Cherax; species Cherax quadricarinatus. The sequence goes on along the minus strand of NC_091347.1, from coordinate 11,581,425 downwards.
CAGGTCACCCCGGATGGATGCGATTAAGTGTATGTTGTCCTTTGGCTCTCTGTGCATAAGCGCTTGGATTGCTGCCTTGGAATCAACGTGGATGATGGGGGGATGCTGATGGCTTGCAAGAGCATGCCGCAGAGCTTGTTGGATGGCAAAGAGTTCGGCCTGGAGGATGGTGCAATGGTCTGGGAGGCGCCAACCTGCTGTCAGATTGCTGTGGAACATCCCAGCAGCTGCGCGGCCTGCCACTGGGTCTCTGGAGCCATCAGTGTAATATGGCACACACCCTGGGCCTTCCGCACCCACAATGCTAGCCGAGGCAAGGTGGTGCAGAATGTCCCGGGTGCAATGCCTCTTGCTGTCTGGTAGGGTTGTCCAGCTCACCGCAAACAGCTCTGGTGCCCAAGGGGGTGGCACCGTGTAGTTCGCTGCCAGTCTGTCGCAGCCCCCCGCCTGGAGCAATGTCATGGGCAAGAGCTTCTGTGTGGCATCTGCTACCGACCACATCCATCGGCGGCCGGGATGCAGTGGAATGACCTGTCCCTGGCGGACCCGTAAATCTCTCATCAGTTTGTCAGCCCCTGGGAGTCGGAGATACTTTGCAATCCTCCTGGTAGCTACCAGTTGGATCCTGTCTTCAAGAGGCTGTAGCTGCACCTCAAGGTTCAGAGCCACTGCATTGGCCCACCTAGGAGCCCCCAGCATGGCCCGTACAGCTGTGTTCTGGATGACACAGAGGGATTTGATGTTTGTGGGTCTGGCGTGAACCAGAGCAAGTGCCCCATAGTCAATGAGGGAACGTATTGCCTGGATGTAGAACAACCTCATGACCTCGAGGCTGGCCCCAACCCTAGGGTTGGCCATGGCACTCAATGCCCTGACCCTCTGCAGAGCCCTTTCTTTAATGTGGCGCACATGTTTCTGGAAGGTGAGGTGCCTGTCAATGTAGATGCCAAGGTACCTATAAAGTTTCTGTATTATTATTATTATTATTATTATTAAAGATTCGCCGGTATTCTCCCGGCCCGGGCCTTTTCCAAATGGTGGCCCGGCCTTGGCTCCCTCTTTAGGGAGTGTCTGAGACCTAAGTCTCCCATGGGAGGAGGCACAAGTACCTCCTCATCTTTGGGACCAACTGTCCCCAGGCCTAGCCACAAGCTAGGCCTCTCTGTTCTGCCATCCCCGCCCCAAGGGGGCTAATGGGAATGACAGTCTTGTGAGCTAAAGGCTCGGGCTCAGGCACCTACCCTACCCTAGAAGGGTTAGGCATGGTGTCGATCAAAGTTTCTGTATTATTATTATTATTAAAGATTAGCCGGTATTCTCCCGGCCCGGGCCTTTTCCAAGTGGTGGCCCGGCCTTGGCTCCCTCTTTAGGGAGTGTCTGAGACCTAAGTCTCCCATGGGAGGAGGCACAAGTACCTCCTCATCTTTGGGACCAACTGTCCCCAGGCCTAGCCACAAGCTAGGCCTCTCTGGTCTGTCATCCCCGCCACAAGGGGGCTAATGGGAATGACAGTCTTATGAGCTAAAGGCTCGGGCTCAGGCACCTACCCTACCCTAGAAGGGTTAGGCATGGTGTCGATCAAAGTTTCTGTAACTCCTAAGTCAATCTCTAGAGAGGGAGACAGAATAAATGTAAGTGAAAGAGAAACTTATGGAACATTTTTTTTAAATATTCACATCTTTCTTACTTTATTATTATGGGTGTAAATAAAGTATATTGCACTATTTCTCGTCATCTATAAATCGATTTAGCATTTTTTTATCATTTGCCAGTTACCAAAATACCCTGATCATTGTCAATATTTATCAGTGTCAAAAACAGTGCTGCAAGTTTATTTTTTTTTGTTTACTTTTCATTTCTTTGTTGAACGATCTTAATGAAACTTTTCTCTAACACTTTTTCATGTATTCAGAATCCTTAAAACCCTTTATGACAAATAAACTGTAGCTGCTAACATACCAAACCAGGTGTTAATTAAACAGTTATAGGCGAGATCTGCGACACTCCCTTACATGTACGGTTTGATTAAAACCCACAAGACCGGTTTTCCAGCCAGACCTATAATCAGTTCTGTAGGATCGGCATCATATGCCTTGTCAAAATTGTTGGTAAATATATTAACTCCATTGCTTGGTAACATTTCTGAAGCCCACATGAAAGACTATGTTGATCACATTAACACATTGCAAAATGTCAACATGTTTAATGATTTTACACTTGTAAGTTTTGATGTCACTGCATTGTTCACGAGAGTCCTTGTTCCCGACTTGATACCATATTTGGAAGAAGGATTAGATGAGGTTTTACTTGTCTTTTGATAAAAATACCATTATTGTGTGTAGTTGACTACAAGTTTGAGTTTGAGGGGAATTACTCTGCTCAAAGGCAGGGAATGGTGATGAGGACTCTGTTGTCTCCTCTGCTGAGCAATATGTATATGGAATTTTTCTAGGTTAGACTGTTGAAAGATATTTTGCCTTGTTGAGCTAAATTGTTCAGATATGTGGATGACTTCTTGTGTCTTTAGGAAAATAATATGACCTTAGATGCATTTTTATCAAGATTTAGCTTGGTCCCGTCTATTAAATTCATCGTGGAGAAAGAGGTCTCTAAGCTTCCATTCTCAGATGTGTTGATACACCGGGTTGACAGAAAGTTTAAGTTTGCAGTATATAGGAAGGCCACCAGTGTGTGCTCAGACATTCACTATTATTCCAACCATGACACAAGAGTTAAAAGGATTGTATTACTTACTATATCTCTGAGAGACTACAGAGTGTGCCCCGGAATTCCTAGATGAAGAAAACAGGAAAATATTTGACATTACCATGAAACCATGAAAAGCTACATACAGTGATACAAGGGCCCAAAACCTCAGGCTGTTAAAAAGAGTTCTAGAGGTACCGGCCGTTCGTCATAGTAGGAGCTGCCAGAAGTCGGGTTTCTTCAGCACGTAAGTTATATTTTTTGTATCAAACTGAACACATATTACTCTGTCAAATAATACTGCAGTAGTCCTCTCACGAACTACTCCAAATAACCGACAGGATCCGTCCGGATTCGTGAGCCCATGACCTGAGTCAAAGCTGGCGCCCTTAACACCCAACCACATTGTAAAAAACAAGGTATCCTCTGACCGGATTCACAAGCTGACAGGGATTTTAGGGCCCCTTAAAAAACAAACACCCAAAAAGTTACTGCTAGCAACAGTACGATTGTCTCATATCAAACTACACTATATATATAGTGGAAAATATTGCCTCAACAATGCTTCAGAGTGTGTCAGGGAAGGATAGAGCCCGCCTCCTGGCAGTGAGAGCCCCTCATGCTGGGAACTTTCTGTTGGCTGTTCCCAACTCCAGCCTTGGCACACGCCTCGACCCACAGACCATCCGCATCGGTGTTGCCCTTCGACTTGCCGCCCCTATTCTCGCCGAACACAGGTGTATTTGTGGCAGTGAAGCAGCAGACTGATTCGGGTACCATGGTCTTGTGTGCCGTAAATCCGAGGGAAAGATTGCAAGACATGAGGAGGTTAATAACATTATCAAGAGGAGCCTCACAACAGCTGGATGCCCAGCAGTAAGGGAGCCACCCCAACTATGCAGATCTGATGGCAGCCAGAAGCGTCCAGATGGTATCACCCTTCAAGCCTGGACAGATGGGAAGCAGGTGGTGTGGGACTATACATGTGCATCTACCTTGGCTGATACCTATCTCCAATACACCAGGGAGGAAGGAGGGGCAGCTGCCAGCTTCAGGGAGTCCCAAAAGTCTAGAAAATATGGAGAACTTGCCCATCATTATATGTTTGTTCCCATAGGCTCAGAGACCCTTAGCTCATGGGGAAAGAGTGCATCTAATTTCCTTAGGGAGCTGGGAAAAAGACTCATCAGGGTAACTAGGGATCCCAGGGCAGCTAGTTTTCTGTTCCAGCGGCTCAGTGCGGTTGTTCATAGGGGTAATGCCTGCTGCATTTTGGGCACGTGCCGCAGCTCTAAGGAGCTGGATGAGATTTTCGCCTTATAATCGGTGATACACACGTAACAACACGTACCATATATGCCACCTTTATATCAACAATGTATCTCTTAAATCTTCTGTACCAAATTATGTAATAAAATATTCCTATTGGTAAAAAAAAAAATAGTTTAAAAGATGGGGTGGTAGGGGAAGTGGAATATTCAAACGGCTTCATGAAGAATTCCAAATTTTCTTCCTTGAAGCCTTTTTATCCACTTCTCCGAGGCTATGGTTCCCACAATTTACACCAGAGGCATATATATATATATATATATATATATATATATATATATATATATATATATATATATATATATATATATATATATATATATATATATATATGTATGTATGTATATATATATATATATATATATATATATATATATATATATATATATATATATATATATATATATATATATATATATATATATATATATATATGCAATAAGATCACAGTAAACAGGTGATTTCAGAATATGCAAAACAACCACTGAGAAAGAATAGAGAAATTCCAAACACTCTAATGACTACCCACATTATCAAGGAACAATGAAAGTAATGCATCAAAGGAAGGCATATAAAGGGTATAGCCCACACCTCACTATCACATCCCACAACAAAGCAATACCTGACGCGTGACTCATAAGAAAGGGAACACTGCAGCAGGCCCGCTGGCCCAACTAGACAGGTCCTTCACACAACCCACCAACAAACTATTCTACCCAAAAATTAAGAATTTTAAAATTTATTATTTGTCCAATGTATTATTAAATTTTTCCTAAATTCTATTAATTATAAATGGATCTCATTTATATAAACCAAAGGAAATATTCATATTATTGTCAAAACTGTTTTTTATGAAACAAGATTCAATTATATTTCTGTCAACCATGGACTTGCTTGATACAACTTTCTCAACTTTTTGAAAATCAATTGGATGGTTAAAATCTCTCACATGAATAAATAGAGCATTGGAATCTTGTCCAGTTCTAATGCTATATTTATGTTGTTTTAATCTTAGTTCGAGATTTTTACCAGTTTGACCGTAATAAACTTTATCGCAAATTTTACAAGGAATCTTATAGACACATTCGTCAGCATTTTGCGGGGAAATTCTTTATCAAAAGTTTTTTTCTGTAGCAAGATTTTTAAATACAACTTTGATATTAAAAGTCTTAATTAGAGAAGGCATATCACCCAAGTTTTCATGGTAAAGGAGAACCAACACATTTTTAGGTGAATTAGATTGGCTGTCCTTTTTCGGATTGTAAAAAGTATTTCTACCAATTTTAAAAGATTTATCAATTACGTTTCTTGGGTATTTCAAATCATTAACTATTTTATAAATTTTGGATATTTCCTAATCTATGAACTCTGCACTACAAGTACGTAAAGCTCTCAAAAACATTGATGAGAAAACAGACAATTTATCTCTATCTTGTTGCAAAGAATAATAGTGGACATAAGAACAGTTATTTGTAGGTTTTCTGTAAATTTTAAATTTGAATTCATTATTACCCATAATAATTAAAACATCTAGAAAAAGCAATGAGTTATTTTCTTCAAACTCAACAGTAAAGTTTATAGAATGGGCTAAGCTATTTAATTTGCCAAGGAAATGGTGTATATCTACATTTTTGGGCATAAGACATAAAATATCATCAAAATATCTGAACCATTTAGCTCTATTAGGGAGGATTGTGTTAAGCAACCTTGTTTCAAAAAATTCCATGTATAGGTTACTAATATATATATATATATATATATATATATATATATATATATATATATATATATATATATATATATATATGTATATATAAACACTGATCTCTGGCTGAAGGAGACTCGAACCTACGAACCTTAGGACAAGGTACGCAGTGCTTTACCAATCTACCCACACTGGACCAATACCTTGGCGTGTAGCATGAGCTACACGTTTGATCCAAGGCAGCCAGCTTTCAGGAAGAAGGCTTACAGCTTTTCATCTCATCCCCTGCATGCATCAGCCTTACTAGAGATTTGAACAATGCACGGAATTCGCGAGAGCATGCGAAATATACACAAACACTGATCTCTGATTGTTCAAATCTCTAGTAAGGCTGATGCATGCAGGGGATGAGATGAAAAGCTGTAAGCCTTCTCCCTGAAAGCTGGCTGCCTTGGATCAAACGTGTAGCTCATGCTACACGCCAAGGTATTGGTCCAGTGTGGGTAGATTGGTAAAGCACTGCGTACCTTGTCCTAAGGTTCGTAGGTTCGAGTCTCCTTCAGCCAGAGATCAGTGTTTGTGTATATTTCGCATGCTCTCGCGAATTCCTTGCATATATATATATATATATATATATATATATATATATATATATATATATATATATATATATATATATATATATATTATCAAGGAACTATACATAATCTTTTATATATTAAGCCTATTCTAGCCAGCCAAACCAGAAGAACTGTTTAAGACAACTAAATACTTCTAGTAGTTATAGACGAGCTAGTTAGGGAGTTGTCAAGTGGTGTAAATTATACACAAATAACCCGCACGACGTTTCAGTCCGACTTGGAATGACTTGTGACAGTGACTTTGTAAATGGTTCAAGTCGGACCGAAACGTCGTCTTGAGCTCCTCTCTTCTATGCGCTGGTTATCTGTGTATCGTTCCAGTCACGGTATTGTGCCGTTTTTTGTTATTGTTGTAAATGACCACCACCATGAAAATCTGTGTAGTCTGCAGAAAGGGTAAGAGACGAAAATAGGCCTGGATTGTTTCCAATCTCTGTAGTAAATGGTCCCATGGGTTGTGCAGGAATTTTAAATCAGTGACCATGTTTGATATAAAATCCGAGAAATGTTTTTGGATCTGCCCTAACGAGATACACCTATATATTAAAACACAAGAATACCAATAAAGATCCTTTTTGAAAGACATATCATCATGGTATGACAGCCGGAAAAATAAAATGGGTGGGTTGGATGGGGCTGTCTTGGAAGAAATTGCTTCTGAGGGTGCTAGTGTTGTCCTGGAGGTCAGAGAATCAAAAGGAGACAGTGCTATTCAGCTTACAGAATTACAAAATAGCAATACTGGTATGATGCCTCAGAGAATAGTGTTGACACATTACCAGCAAAACCTGTTGGAAACACTGTACAGAGGAGGTAGGTAGAGGGGAAACAGAAAAAAATGCACCAGCAGCGAACACAGCAAAAAAAAAAATTATAGCAAACAAAATTCCAGTTGATGGAAATTCTATACCTTGGGTATCTGCAGGCATGGTATATCTAGTAGAACAGGTGGGACATGCGCTTTTGACCATCCCAAAAATGCCGCACCCACATGACAACAGGAAGGTGTAATTACCATTCCTGTAACTTATTTCACCCAGAAATGTGTCACTGGTCACTCCATGAAAGAATATGCTACAACGCATTCTGCCAGGCACATCATCTAAAGGGGACAAGAAGACACAGACCAGCCAGACAATGGGAAAGAAAAGAGGGGAGCCATAACCTCTCAAGATAAAGAGGTTTTTTTTAGTGCAAGGAAGGAAAAAAGACTTGCAAGACATGACAGTAATCTTACACTAAATGAAAACAGTTCTGGAGCAGAGGCACAGTCATTGACCTCCACTTCAGACAGACAGATATTAGAGCCAGCCAATAAAACTCCCCTAAATTTCATCAATATAATGACATTTGTCTTTGCAAACATACAGGATCTAAAGATGTCAACAAACAACAAAATTTCTTACATCAAGGGACTGCTTATGGAGTCAAATGCAATGTTTGCAATAAAGATCATTTTGACAACGAAATATAGATCCCAGGTTATAACCTATTCAGATGCGACAGACTAAACAGGCAACAAGGGAAAATTGACCTGTACATCACAGAGTCGCTCATTTGCTCAGAACTACTAAACACCTCAAATGATGTGGTTGAAGTTTTAGCGGTAAATATTGAAAACCAAAACTTTGTCATTGTGGTTGAATACGAGCCTCCAGGTGTAACTTCCCAGCAATTCCTGGAGAATTCTTTTGAAAATTGACCACTGTCTGGAAAATCTCCCAACTCCTGCCCCAAACATTTTGCTGCTGGGAGAATTCAACTTGAGACACATAAAATGGAGGAGTGCAGCAAATATTTTAGCACAAATCACCCCAGGAGCCAGAGAAGATGAAAATTCACACATACATGAGCTGTTAATCTCTGAACCAAATTCTCCTTTAAACCAGCAAATATTAGAGCCTGCAAGACTAGAAAATATGCTGGACCTCATCTTCACTAATAACGACGGTCTGATCAAAGACAATACACTCAGATCACAACATAATAGAGGAACAAACATGTATGCACCGGGCTCCTCACCAGAAAAATGTGATCAGTCATAATGGTATCTTCACAAAATTCAATTTCAATAACAAAAACATACAATAGGACCAAGTCAACCATGTCCTAAATAAAACAAGCTGGGAAGATATCCTAAACAACACGGATGCGCACATTTGCCTAGAAAAAATAAACTGTGGTTCTTGAGATCTGCTCAAGGCACATTCCATTATGACAAAGAGAAGATGTAAACTAGAAAGAGAGAGACGCTCCCTATACAGACGAAGGCAACGAGTCACAGCTGCTGAGAGGGGCTAATATATCTGAAATACGAAGGGAGACAGGTCAATGAAATTGCAAATATCGAACTTAAGCTGAAGGAATCTTACAAGAGACAAGAATCACAGGAAATTGATTGGAAATTGAAAAAAATAATATACTTCTTCTCTTATGCCAAATCTAAAGGAAAAACAACATCCAGAACTGGGCCCCTGCTTAAGCGAGATGGGACTTACACAGATGACAGCCAAGAAATGAGTGAGATACTCAAGTCCCAATATGACTCAGTGTTCAGCGGACCACTGCCAAGACTAAGGGTCGACAATCCAAATGAATTCTTCATGAACATGACCCAAACTCTGGTCATCTCAAAAATCTCAGATATTATCCTAACACCACATGACTTTTATAAAGCAATAAATGACGTGCCAATTGTTACGTATGGCCAGAAGTGATAATTCTCACACCACACTTTATTTCTATAAAAGCATGAACGAATACAAGTCTTGTTTCTCATCTTAGTCTTCAATGTCTGCAACAAGTCGACAATACGACCAATAGCACTACAAAGATTTCTATATACAGAAATTGCACAAAGACGCACCAGCAGCATCAGCTAGAACAGTAGCTGAATCAACAATACCAACAAGGCTGCAGAACAGATTAATGAAGCTCACATTAACCCGAAGCGAACATCAGGGAACCAGAGGTTCTGTTCCTAAATGTCATCACTTAACTTTTATTCTTTCAATGTACCAAGTACGACAATATACTTCGTCCCAGGACAGCAGTGACTCACAGAAAATGACTGAAATTCTCGGTCTTACTAGAGGCGCAAACAGCAGCACCAACCATGCTACCTCCTGTCGTGTGGATGTTCTTGGCAGCTCCGACAGCAGCCACTCAGAGTAGCTTCACAACACACACTCAGAGTAGCTTCACAACACTCACTCTGAGTAGCTTAACAACACACACTCAGAGTAGGTTCACAACACACACTCAGAGTAGGTTCACAACACTCTGAGTAGCTTCACAACACTCACTCAGAGTAGGTTCACAACACTCTGAGTAGCTTCACAACACACACTCTGAGTAGCTTAACAACACACACTCAGAGTAGGTTCACAACACACACTCAGAGTAGGTTCACAACACTCTGAGTAGCTTCACAACACTCACTCTGAGTAGCTTAACAACACACACTCAGAGTAGGTTCACAACACACACTCAGAGTAGGTTCACAACACTCTGAGTAGCTTCACAACACACACTCAGAGTAGGTTCACAACACGCTCTCTGAGTAGCTTCACAACACACACTCAGAGTAGGTTCACAACACTCTCTCTGAGTAGCTTCACAACACACACTCAGAGTAGGTTCACAACACTCTCTGAGTAGCTTCACAACACTCACTCTGAGCAGCACTCGCACACCTAGACTGATCTCTGATTTCTGAGAGTTCTCTGTTCATATACATATCCCTTGTACGGGATTATTGATATATCTTCCTGTCTGGATAATTTAAATTTAATGTCATGTCTCGATTGATTACCAATAGACCCCTGGCTGCCTTCAAGAAGCCACTGGACAGGCACCTAAAGTGACCAACCGGGCTGTGGTTCGTACGTCAGCTTGCGTGCGGCCAGCAGTAACAGCCTGGTTGATCAGACCGTGATCCACCATGAGGCCTGGTCTCAGACCCGGCCGCGGGGGCGTTGACCCCCGAAACCCTCTCCAGGTAAACTCCAGGTAAACCTACTACCAAAGGACGGTAGTACCTCCCTGGGTGGGTGCTGTCTACCATCCTATTACCTATAATACTACTACTACTAATAATAATAATAATAATAATAATAATAATAATAATAATAATAATAATAAGTACATGTACACGTACAAGCACATGTACCAGCTGACATCAATGACATACTACTATACAGAAAGCCGCCTGCTATGCTGAGCATTGCTGGCAAATCAAGTCAATTTTGTCCCAGGATGCGACCCACACCAGTCGACTAACACCCAGGTACCCATTTAATACTTACGGGTGAATATGGACAGCAGGTGTCTTATGGAAACCAGTCACTAACATTTTCCAGCAGTACCGGAGATTCGATCTCCGGACCACAGTGTGTGAGCTGAATGCACCAGCGACAGACAATGCAGATAGCATTCAAATTCAAATTTCAAATTCAAATTCATTTATTTATTCGCAAGTAGTACATTGAGATTATATTTTTACAGTGATGGGTTGCAGTGTAAAGAGAGCCTCTATTATGCCTTGGCATTATGGCCTCACTTAATGACTTACTCACTACTTATCACTAAAAAATTATGATAGTTGTTCAGTAGTTCTATTAGTAATAAGTGAATCTAATTTATACAGACAAAGAATATATTCATGTAATCAAAAATGCTTTTTATGAAACATGATTCAGTAGTTTACAGTAGTTTACAATATCAGACTGCTACAATTTGGTGAAGGGTAATATAGGTTTTGGTAGGTATGTATACTTCTATGTGGTAATTTGTCAATATATGAGCTTGGTTGTCTAGTTATGAAGTTTTAAGATTTAGGTAATTGGTTGATTTATTGGTAGTGTTAAATATTGAGTATTGTGTATTTAGTCTAGGGTGATTAAGTGGCTTTTGAGAAGAGTCTTAAACTGATTTTCAGACCTGGTTACTTTGGTATTTTCTGGTAATGAATTCCAAATTTTGGGGCCCTTTATGTGCATAGAGTTTTTACACAGTGTGATGTGGACACGAGGTATATCAAAAAGAGATCTGTGTCTTGTGTTATGGTCATGTGTCCTGTTAAGATTGGTGAGGAAAAGATTGAGTGGAGGGTTTATGTTTGCGTGTATTGTTCTGTGTATGTAGTAGGTACATGAATAAGTGTGGATGTTCTTTATGGTGAGCATATTTAGACTTTTGAAAATTGGTGGAGTATGCTGGCGGGAGTGAGAATTTGTTATCATTCTGACTGCTGCCTTTTGCTGAGTTATTAGTGGTCTTAGGTGATTTAATGTTGTTGACCCTCATGCACCAATTCTATGTGTGAGATAAGGGTAGATGAGTGACTGGTACAGTGCCAGGAGAGCTGATTGTGGAACATAGTATCGTATCTTTGATAGTATACCTATAATCTTAGAGATTTTCTTGGTTGTTTGTTGTATATGTGTCTGGAACTTGAGGCGACTGTCAAGGTGGATTCCTAGGAATTTTCCCTCCGTGAGTCTTGTGACGGGTGATCTGTTTAGCGTTATGTTAAGTGGAACATTTGCAGCTTTGTTTCCAAACTGAATGAAGTAGGTTTTGTCAGTATTCAGTGTTACTTTATTAGTCATCAACCAGGCAGATATTTTCTGCAATTCGGCATTGACTGTTGACAAGTATGACTGGGTTTGGGTGAGAGAAGATGTATGTCGTGTCATCTGCAAATAATATGGGTTTGAGAAGCTGTGATGCATTCGGTAGGTCGTTCATATAGATGAGAGAGGAGTGGTCCAAGGACGCTTCCCTGTGGGACTCCGACTGTGATTGGTTGTGTGGAAGAGTTTGCACCATTTGTGTGCACATATTGGCTTCTGTTGTTAAGGTATGACTTTAGGTGATTGAGGGAGTGGCCTCTTATACCATAGTGTGTTAATTTAGTGTACAGCAGTTCATGGTCGACTGTATCAAAAACTATGTATTGTGCCAAAACAAAAGCATTCACATTGCTAAACTCACAAACTAGTATTTAGTAACTTAGTATTTAGTCATTTAGCATTTAGTCAACTTACTCCACAATTTGTAATAATTTAGGGTTAAGAATTAATCTAAGTTTGCCCGAAATGCCTAACCTTGCTAGGTGTTCTAGTGGCCCCCTCTGTAATTAGTATTGTACTACATGTAAACCACACAATAACCAAAATCTGTAAACCCTTATAGAGAATAAACTTTGATTTAATTTGATTTGATTTGATTTACATAAATCAATGAAAATTCCCAGCGGGACTTCTTTCTTTTCAAGTGCGGAATATATTAGTTCTAGCATGTGTATGATAGCATCATTTGTGCTTTTATTATTCCTGAATCCAAACTGAGAGGGGGTTAGTATGTTATTTATTATTATTTTTCAAGATTCGCCGGTATTCTCCCGGCCCGGGCCTTTTCCAAGTGGTGGCCCGGGCCATGTCCAAGTGGTGGCCCGGGCCTTTTCCAAGTGGTGGCCCGGCCTTGGCTCCCTGTCTAGGGAGTGTCTGAGACCTAAGTCTGCCATGGGAGGAGGCACAAGTACCCCCTCATCTTTGGGACCAACTGTTCCCAGGCCTAGCCACAGTCCCCGCCCTCACGGGGCTCGTAGGGAGAAGCTAGACTTCCCTGGTCTGCCATCCCCGCCCCAAGGGGACTAATGGCAATGGCAGGCTTGTGAGCTGCAAGCTCGGGCTCAGGCACCTACCCTGCCCTAGAAGGGCTGGGCATGGTGTCGATCAGTATGTTATGTGAGACGAGGTAGGAATAGATCCGTCTATGAATTAATTTTTCAAAGATTTTAGAGAGGAGTGGTAAGTTAGATATTACAGATAGGCATAAAGCATATATATGCCCGTGAGCATTGACTATTTAGTAATGACCAATCGACTAAAACATTAGTAACATTCAGTTATCACAAACATGCCATCAGACTCAGTTATATAAGAGTAAATTTTTATTTCAAAAGTATCTGGCACTTGTTTTAAGGAAATTTTCTATCGTCGTATTAAAGAAAATGTTTGTTGGGCAACTCTTAGACTAGGGGGGAGACGATCTTATTTTAAAGAGGCTAACCCACCCAGCTTAAACCTCTCCACTAAGTGGCACCAGTCACTGGATGAATCCAAAGTCAGCTGTGTGGTAGCACTGGACATTGCTGGCGCTTTCGACCGGGTGTGGCACCAGGGCCTCTTAGCAAAACTTTAAGCACTGGGAATTGCAGGCTCTACGCTATGTCTCCTCAGTGATTACCTTCATGGTAGATCTCTAAGTGTAGTTCTCAATGGAACGGAATCAGCAAGACGTCCTATTGGGGCAAGTGTTCCACAAGGAAGCGTGCTGGGTCCATTGTTATGGAATGTCTACTTCAACGACCTTCTTCATCTCATCCCAGAATCACATGCATATGCAGACGACTGTACACTGACATTCACTTATCCAAGAGAAGAAATGCCAGCTGCTCTAAGCTACATCAATCACCAGCTGAGAGCTATATCAGCTTGGGGAAATAGATGGCAAGTAACATTTGCACCTGAGAAAACGCAAATGATGATCGTCTCTAGGCACCATGATGGTAATGCTGGTGCAGTAGTAAGGATGAATGGGAGGGTGTTGGCACCGGGAGAAGAAGTTGATATCCTTGGGGTGAAATTTGACTCCAAACTAACCAAGAAGAACCATGTTGTAAATCTTGCAAACAAGGCAACCACGAAGCTTACAGCACTTCGCCGTATCTCGCATCTGCTTGACAGTAGGGGTTGCAAGATCCTGTACGAGGCACAAGTACGCTCACACCTTGAGTATGCTCCACTTTCTTGGTTTGTCTGCCCCCCCTCTCATCTGCGACTGCTTGACAGAGTAGAGAACAGAGCAAGACGTCTCATCTCTCGCCTGGACCCATCCTGGATAGATCTGTCATTTCAGCAGAGCCTTCAACATAGGAGGGATGTGGGTGGCCTTACTGTTATGTACAAGGCCAATATTGTCAAAATACCACACTTGGATCCACTTCGAGGACAGCGTGAAACAAGCTTTTATGCCACAAGACGGGCAGAAAGCAGCAACTTCACTCTGGCTGAACCCTTCTCCAGAACATCACTCCATCTGAGATCATACATACCCAGGATGACTCGAGTATGGAACACATTCGTACAGCATAATGATGTCAACGAGATAAAGTCAGTTGATCAAATGAAAATGCTGGCCCACAGATGGCTCCAACTTCATCCTGTTCCCTACTTGTATGTCTCATAACAATAAAAATGCTTTCAATTGAGCTGATGTAGGTAACAGCTCTTAGCTTGTCAATAAAGTTAGGAATCCTTAACCTGTAAATAGCTTGTCAATAAAGCTAGGGATCCTTAACCTTGTCAAACCCTGTGTAAAAAAAAAAAAAAAAAAAGATAGAAAGAGGGAGTAGAGAGAAGGCTAAAGAGGAGGGTGGGAGAGAGAGGGGGAGAGGTAGGGGAATGCGAGGGAGGGAGAGAGAGAAAGATAGAAAGAGGGAGGGGAGAGAAGGCTAAAGAGGAGGGTGGGAGAGAGAGAGGGAGAGGTGGGGGAATGCGAGGGAGGGGGAGAGAGAAAGATAGAAAGAGGGAGGGGAGAGAAGGCTAAAGAGGGAGGTGGGAGAGAAAGGAGGAGAGGTGGGGGAACGCGAGGGAGGGGGAGACAGAAAGATAGAGGGAGGGGAGAGAAGGATAAAGAGGAGGGTGGGAGAGAGAGGGGGAGAGGTGGGGGAACGCGAGGGAGTGGGAGAGAGAAAGATAGAAAGAGGGAGGGGAGAGAAGGCTAAAGAGGAGGGTGGGGGTGAGAGGGGGAGAGGTGGGGGAACGCGGTCAAATTCCAAGGATCAGCTGTGTAAATGAGAGGGTGTGTGTGTGTGTTCTCACCTAGTTGTGGTATCAGGGGTCGAGACTCAGCTCCTGGCCCCGAGTGTGTGTGTGTGTGTGTGTATTGCAAAAGCAGATAAATTCTACTTTTCTAACAGAGAGCTCATGGTTATGAAGAATAATGTAAGTTTCCTATGTTAACAATATAATTTTTATTTCCCTTTTTAAGGGACCTTTTCTGGTATATCTACTGCGTTTGTTAATAAATACAATGTAAGCGTAGACTCACCTGGCTTGGAAAAGCGAATCATGTCATCGATGCCTTGTACAGGGACGTGACCTTCACCCATCCCGCCAGCAATTACTACCACGTCATAGGTATCTGGTTAAAACACAAGATAAACACCTTATCACATGATCTTCCAGTGATATATGTATATTCTACTTGTCATACCAGCAACAGAAATTCGCTCAAAATAAATCGTCATAATGTAGCTACAAATTACAAGCAGCAAAGTCAGATTTTTTATTATTACGACATTTTACTAACTGAAAGCTTTATATAGCTGGTAAAATACTTACAATTTATATTGATAATGCTGAAAGGTAAGCACCTGAGGTACGTGGAGAGGATGAGGACATATAGGTGAGGTGTCCATAGATCTAAGACAACAATGAGTGAGGTCTGAGCCATGGGGTGAGGCCTTGGTAATTTGTGCTTCCTGTTTCAAAAGAGTTTTTGTGGTGTTTTGCTAAAATGTACATTACTCACTTCTCTGTTACGTTATTGTTGACATGAATAGCTGAAGAGTTCGTAGGTTCGTAGGTTCGAGTCTCCTTCAGCCAGAGATCAGTGTTTGTGTATATTTCGCCTGCTCTTGCGAATTCCTTGAATTGTTAATATCTCTGGTAAGGCATGCAGGGGATGAGATGAAAAGCTGTAAGCCTTCTCCCTGAAAGCTGGCTGCCTTGTATCAACGTGTAGCGCAAGCTGGACTCCAAGGTATTGGTCCAGTGTGGGTAGATTGGTAAAGCACTGCGTACCTTGTTCCAAGGTTCGTAGGTTCGAGTCTCCTTTAGCCAGAGATCAGTGTTTGTATACACACACACATATATATATATATATATATATATATATATATATATATATATATATATATATATATATATATATATTAAAGTACCACCTCTATAGCTGGACTGAGGACCCTCATCTTCAGAGAAGACAATAAACGTACCTCAGGGAAAACTCAAGGTTCTCCCCGGAGCTGTTTGAATATTTTCTTCTCCTACCACCCTCATATATATATATATATATATATATATATATATATATATATATATATATATATATATATATATATATATATATATGCAATAAGATCACAGTAAACAGGTGATTTCAGAATATGCAAAACAACCACTCTGAAAGAATAGAGAAATTCCAAGCGCTTTCGTGACTACCCACATTATCAAGGAACTATGAAAGTAAAGCATCCAAGGAAGCTATATAAGGATCTGGCCAGCACCTCACTATCAGATCCCACAACGGTTAAACACCTGACGCGCGCCGACCCAACTTGGATAGGTCCTTTGCACAACTCACCCCACAAACTATTCTACCCAAGAAAATTTAAAAATTATTTGTCCAGTGTATTATTAAATTCTTCCCAAATTCTATTAATTATAAACGGATCTAATTTATATAAACCAAAGGAAATATTCATATTATTGTCAAAACTGCTTTTTATGAATATTTCCTTTGGTTTATATAAATTAGATCCGTTTATAATTAATAGAATTTGGGAAGAATTTAATAATACACTGGACAAATAATTTTTAAATTTTCTTGGGTAGAATAGTTTGTGGGGTGAGTTGTGCAAAGGACCTATCCAAGTTGGGTCGGCGCGCGTCAGGTGTTTAACCGTTGTGGGATCTGATAGTGAGGTGCTGGCCAAATCCTTATATAGCTTCCTTGGATGCTTTACTTTCATAGTTCCTTGATAATGTGGGTAGTCACGAAAGCGCTTGGAATTTCTCTATTCTTTCAGAGTGGTTGTTTTGCATATTCTGAAATCACCTGTTTACTGTGATCTTATTGCATATATATATATATATATATATATATATATATATATATATATATATATATATATATATATATATATATATATATATATATATATATATATATATATATGCAGGACAAGCCACGGGGGGGAATCTTTAGCTCAAGTACAATCACACTTCTCAGCGCGTAATCGAGAGTTTACCTGGAGTTTACCTGGAGAGGGTTTTTCGGGGGTCAACTCCCCCGCAGCCCGGTCTGAGACCAGGCCTCATGGTGGATCAGGGTCTGATCAACCAGGCTGTTACTGTTGGCCGCACGCAAGCTGACGTACGAACCACAGTCCGGTTGGTCAGGTACTGGCTTTAGGTGTCTGTCCAGTGCCTTCTTGAAGACTGTCAGGGGTCTATTGGTAATCCCCCTTATGTATGCTGGGGGCAATTGAACAGTCTTGGGCCCCGGACACTTATTGTCTTGTCTCTCAGTGTACTCGTGGCACCTCTGCTTTTCATCTGGGGAATGTTGCATCTCCTGCCGAGTGTTTTGCTTTCATAGGGAGTGATTTTCGTGTGCAGGTTTGGTACCAATCCCTCCAGGACCTTCCAAGTGTATATTATCATGTATCTCTATCGCCTATGTTCCAGGGAATACAGATCAAGGACCTTTAACCGTTCCCAGTAGTTTAGGTGCTTTATCGTGCTTATGTGTGCCGTGAAAGTTCTTTGTACACTCTCCAGGTCTGCAATGCCTTGAAGGGGCAGTTAATGCACAGCAGAATCCCAGCCAAGAGAGCACAAGCGATTTGAAGAGAATCATAATGGGCTTGGCGTCCCAAGTTTTGAAGGTTCTCTTTATCCATCCTATCATTTTCCTAGTGGATAACGTAGGTACATTGATGTGGTCTTTGAAGGCGAGGTCCTCTGACATTATCACTCCCAGGAGCTGTGCAAAGTTGCAAGGGAGCAACCAAAGCAGGGAGAGATTCTCTCCCTGCTTTCTGGTCGGTGCTAACCCCACTCTTCCGTCATCCACCTAGTGCCCATATAGGGTAGGAAGGTTTCTGAGATGTCAAGTATGAAATTATAAGATATAAAAAGCCAGCCCAAAGCTTTATCTAATCGTTTATAACAGGTCATGTGGTTTATAACAGGTCATGTGGTTTATAACAGGTCATGTGGTTTATAACAGGTCATGTGGTTTATAACAGGTCATGTGGTTTATAACAGGTCATGTGGTTTATAACAGGTCATGTGGTTTATAACAGGTCATGTGGTTTATAACAGGTCATGTGGTTTATAACAGGTCATGTGGTTTATAACAGGTCATGTGGTATATAACAGGTCATGTGGTTTACAACAGGTCATGTGGTTTATAACAGGTCATGTGGTTTATAACAGGTCATGTGGTTTATAACAGGTCATGTGGTTTGAGAAAATAAGTTTCACGATAGACACTGTAGACATGGATAGTTATTATTCAGTGTGACCTTTTTAAATAATGAAAGAAAGGAATACAATGTTCTCTTTGTCCGTTTAAATGTCCTGCAATGAGGTACTCCAATGTTCTACCCATGTACTCTGAGGTGCTCCAATGTCCTACCCATGTACTCTGAGGTGCTCCAATGTTCTACCAATGTACTCTGAGGTGCTCCAATGTTCTACCAATGTACTCTGAGGTGCTCCAATGTCCTACCCATGTACTCTGAGGTGCTCCAATGTTCTACCAATGTACTCTGAGGTGCTCCAATGTTCTACCCATGTACTCTGAGGTGCTCCAATGTTCTACTCATGTACTCTGAGGTGCTCCAATGTTCTACCCATGTACTCTGGGGTACTCCAATGTCCTACCCATGTACTCAGGGGAACTACAATGTTCTACCCATGTACTCTGGGGTACTCGAATCTTCTACCCATGTACTCTGGGGTACTTGAATGTTCTACTCATGTACTCTGAGGCACTTGAATGATCTACCCATGTACTCTGAGGTACTCGAATGTTCTACCCATGTACTCTGAGGTACTTGAATGTTCTACCCATGTACTCTGTGGTACTCGAATGTTCTACCCATGTACCCTGGGGTACTTGAATGTTCTACCTATGTACTCTGGGGTACTTGAATGTTCTACCCATGTACTCTGTGGTACTCGAATGTTCTACCCATGTGCTCTGGGGTACTTGAATGCTCTTCCCATGTACTCTGGGGTACTCGAATGTTCTACCCATGTACTCTGGGGTACTTGAATGTTCTACCAATGTACTCTGGGGTACTCGAATGTTCTACCCATGTACTCTGGGGTACTCGAATGTTCTACCCATGTACTCTGGGGTACCTGAATGTTCTACCCATGTATTCTGGGGTACTAGTATGTTCTACGCATGTACTCTGGGGTACTCGAATGTTCTACCCATGTACTCTGGGGTACTCGAATGCTCTACCATGTACTTTGTGGTACTCGAATGTTCTACCCACGTACTCTGGGGTACTCGAATGTTCTACCCATGTACTCTGGGGTACTTGAATGTTCTACCCATGTACTCTGAGGTACTCGAATGTTCTACCCATGTACTCTGGGTTACTCGAATGTTCTACCCATGTATTCTGGAGTACTCGAATGTTCTACCCATGTACTCTGAGGTACTCGAATGTTCTACCCATGTACTCTGGGGTACTTGAATGTTCTACCCATGTACTCTGGGGTACTCGAATGTTCTACCCATGTACTCTGGGGTACTCGAATGTTCTACCTATGTACAGTGGGGCACTTGAATGTTCTACCCATGTACTCTGAGGTACTCGAATGTTCTACCCATGTACTCTGGGGTACTCGAATGTTCTACCCTTGAACTCTGTGGTACTCGAATGTTCTTCCAATAAGATAAGATTTCGTTCGAATTTTTAACCCAGGAGGGTTATCCACCCAGGATAACCCAAGAAAGTCAGTGCGTCATCGAGGACTGTCTAACTTATTTCCATTGGGGTCCTTAATCTTGTCCCCCAGGATGCGACCCACACCAGTCGACTAACACCCAGGTACCTAATTGCTGCTAGGTGAACAGGACAATAGGTGTAAGGAAACGTGTCGAAATGTTTCCACCCGCCGGGAATCGAACCCGGGCTCTCCGTGTGGGAAGCGGAAGCTTTAACCACCAGGCCACCGGGCCACACTAATGTACTCTGGGGTACTCGAATGTTCTACCCATGTACTCTGGGGTACTTGAATGTTTTACCCATGTACTCTGGGGTACTTGAATGTTCTACCCATGTACTCTGGGGTACTCGAATGTTCTACCTATGTACAGTGGGGCACTTGAATGTTCTACCCATGTACTCTGGGGTACTCGAATGTTCTACCCATGTACTCTGGGGTACTCGAATGTTCTCCCAATGTACTCTGGGGTACATGAATGTTCTACCCATGTATTCTGGGGTAATCGAATGTTCTACCCATGTACTCAGGGGTAATCGAATCTTCTACCCATGAACTCTGGGGTACTCGAATGTTCTACCCATGTACTCTGGGGTAATCGAATGTTCTACCCATGTACTCAGGGGTACTCGAATGTTCTACCCATGTACTCTGAGGTACTTGAATGTTCTACTTATGTACTCTGGTGTACTCAAATGTTCTACCCATGTACTCTGAGGCACTCCAGTGTTCCACCCATGTACTCTGGGGTACTTAAATGTTATACCCATGTACTCTGGGGCACGCGAATGTTCTTCCCATGTACTCTGGGGTACTCGAATGTTCCACCCATGTACTCTGGGGTACTTGAATGTTCTACCCATGTACTCTGGGGTACTCAAATGTTCTACCCATGTACCCTGGGGTACTCGAAAGTTCTAACCGTGTACTCTGAGGTACTCGAATGTTCTACCCTTGTACTATGGGGTACTCGAGTGTTCTACCCATGTTCTCTTGGGCACTTGAATTTTCTACCTATGTTCTCTTGGGTATTCGAATGTTCTACCCATGTACTCTGGGGTATTCGAATGTTCTACCCATGTACTCTGGATTACTCGAATGTTCTACCACATATACTCTGAGGTACTCGAATGTTCTACCCATGTACTCTGGGGCACTCGAATGTTCTACCCATGTACTCTGGGTACTCGAATGTTCTACTCATATACTCTGAGGTACTCGAATGTTCTGCCCATGTACTCTGGGGTACTCGAATGTTCTTCCCATGTACTCTGGGGTACTCGAATGTTTTACCCATGCACTCTGAGGTACTCGAATGTTCTACCCATGTACTCTATGGTACTTGAATGTTCTACCCATGTACTCTGGGGTACTCGTATGTTCTACCCATGTACTCTGGGGTACTCGTATGTTCTACCCATGTACTCTTAGGTACTCGTATGTTCTACCCTTGTACTCAGAAGTATCTTTTCCTAAATATTGTCTGCTATTTTTCTCAGTGTCGGTTAATATGCCATACATACATACATATAATATATATATATATATATATATATATATATATATATATATATATATATATATATATATATATATATATATATATATATATATATACATATATATATATATATATATATATATGGTGAGGGAAAACGCATGACGCTTTAAACCACTAGACCAGACAATCCTTATCAATTTTGCATCCAGCCAAGCTAGATGTTCTATACACCATCGAAGGACATACGGTGGTGTGGACGCTAGTACACAAACAGGGAGTAGAATGAAATTAGCTCAGAGTCGTCCACACCACCGTCTGTCCATCGATGGTGGATACAACATCTAGCTTGGCTGGATGCACCATTGTTAAGGATTGTGTGGTCTAGTGATCTAATGCATCATGCGTTCTCTCTCACCATGATGTGGGCCAAAACAGCATGGGTTCGACTCCTTGGCCAGTGCAGTGTTGTTATTGATCAATACCACTTGTTCCGTGGGTACAATAATATATATATATATATATATTCAGACAGCTTCGGGGAGAGCCTTGAGTTTTCCCTGAAATACGTTCATTCTCTTCTCTGTGGTTGAAGGTCCCCAGTCCAGTTCTGGAGATTGTACCTCTAGAATTAATTTCAACTACCTCCCGTTTGAATACCAGCCTCCAAAGCAGTTTACATAGTAATGAAACCACGAAACAAGTGGTATTGAAACATTTACCAAACTGCAGCCAGCCGAGATCAGATCCTGCAACATATTCTCCCGCCACAAGAGACAGAGCAATGTTCACATCGCATTAACAACATAACTAGCAATCCATCAGAGATCACTCACCCAGCAGAGCTAGGTGTTGTTCGTGATCCGAGTGTCCTCGGATTACGAACAGAATATGGGGGCTCGGCTTATTTTGCCTTTTATAAAGAAGTTAGATGAGGGTGCTCGTATACCCTCATACTATAACATATTCTACCCCTAAAAGCCGGTGGGCATTCTGCTCCAGCAGAGTAATATACGCAAACACCAGCACATGTTTTCACTTTGAGGGATGGTGTTTTTTCCTATCATTATGATATAATAAACATGAACACCAGCACATGCCTCACCTTGAGGGACTGTGTTCTGCCCCATTCCGATAAACTCCTGATACTTGAAGGTGTAGATATCAGTGTCTTTAAGGATCCTCATCATTCCTTCCGAAGGCTCCAATGCATCTATGTTCCTAGATAATTCATAAGCTACATTGACACACCGACCTCATTAATATTCACTAATATTTAAAGCACTTATAAGACAAATATAATAATTAATATATTTACATATAATTGCAATTATATAATTATTACATCTAGATATAATTATCAAAAGATCAGTGCAGACAACAGCAACTGTACAGTGTGACGTGAACTTCTAACGTAACTGTATATATTTTAAGAACTCATGTGAATCACTAAAGACATTCACAAATTATTTCATTGAAACTACTATTCCAAATTCGTCAACAACATGGCAAATTAGGACATACATAGTCAAAAATTCCTTTAAATCTCCCAGTAAGAAACACCAGCCTAGAGTCAAACTGATGAGGCAGATTCTCGTTGTCTCAGAGAGATCAGTACCTTTATATATACCGGTATGCAAAGTTTGAAGTCGCACACAAATTACATTATCTAGTTATCAGCGATGAAATATTAAGACAATCAGTTGACGTACTCAGAAATTATTGCATTCAAAACTATATTTAAATTTTCTCACTTTTATTTAAAAAGGGCAAATTGGGATCTACAAAAGCGGAAATCATTCCAAACTGTTCTGTAAGATAGGAATAAGTAAGTGGGTAAAAAGGTATGTAATTAAGAATATATAAATGTATATAAATAAGTAATTTTTATTAAGGCTTTGGGTACATAACATTAAATTTCCTTTACAAAGTTATTATGGGCACAAATATGTTATGGGAGTATAAAAACATTCATTGTGTAGATTTAGCGTCGTATAATTCAATAAAATGTGGCATTTCTGATCAAAACAGACACAGTAATCTTTACACAACCCAAGAAGCTTCGTTTGAAGATAGCACATTAGAAATAAAATTTTAATGGCGACCTGACAACGAATTCTATAGTCAATGCACAAAATTTACAATATGCACCTAGACACCAATTCCTCTGGACAGCCATTCATTTCCAACACCTTCTTATGGCTAATACCAAATATTACATTACCTTTTCTTTCTGGTCTCTGTTTTTCCTCGCCCAGCTGTGATTTGACAACAAGATGGACTGAAATGTCGTCTTAAGAATAGGTTTTTGGCAATTTTTAAAGTTTTCACTTGATTCTTATTCTTCATTATGTTTGGTATTAAAATGTAAACATTCTCAGAATCATCTCCTTGACTGTAATATTTCTCATGGTAACTGTTATGGATCTATAAGCCTCAGTATCTGCACTGTGAGTTAGAACAACTGAGAAACATCTTCAGTGTGTCTTCATCAACAAAATCATTATCTTGAGAAAAATATTGAAAAAATTTTCTTGATACTGATTATATGTTTTTGAGCATCATAAGCCAGCTATTTAGCAGCTGTATATTACACTGAAATGCTTGCTGAAGATGTATGAAATTAGATATTAGATTTAGGAGTGGTACGAGAATTGAAACTGTCTCGCATGGGCCAGTAGGCCTGCTGCAGTGTTCCTTCTTTCTTATGTTCTGCAAGGAGCTGCTGCTGCCTCAAGAATAGACGTAGTGGCTTCTCTTAGGGAAAATCTTTATTGGAATTTGATTCAGGCCCTGATCCACCATGAAGCCTGGTCACAGACCGGACCGCGGGGGCGTTGACCCACGGAAAACTCCAGGTAAACAGAAGAGCTTCCACAGGAGACTGGGACTTAATGTATGTTTATAAGCAGAAAGTGAGGTGTGAGTGTAAGAATGATCTGAAAATGGAAGTGAGGCTTATGATGGTGTCAGTTAGACAATGAAGTCACGATTGAGTATTCTGGTCGAGTAAGCCCAACCTTCCTCAAAATATATGAATCACTTGACTTCATTATCTGCCTGACCTCATTTTCATTTTTCTCTTTCATGTTACACTGACATCCTGCTTTATTAATACTGGTAGAATTACCGACAATATGTTAAGTAAAAGGACACACATGCAACTGATGTGACATTTTAGGTTGGAAACCTATAAAAAAAAATTATCTCACACACTTCTACTCCAGTCAAGATACTAAGGCCAAAAGAGGCATCATCATCGGATTTTTTCTAAGAGCATAATACCGAATTTGTAGTCCTGAGTTTCTTGACGAGGAATGTACTTACATTCACCAAACCTTCACTAATCTACATTTTCCTTTCTTTTTCATGAAATACTGCAAGAAAAGAGCTCTTCAGATCATTAATTCTCCACGCACCAACACCACTTCTAACAAAGGTGGCTTTGAACGTTTCTAAAGTACTAGCACAAGCTAACACTAGAGTCGCCATTGCTTCCAGCACTTCAATAAAGGAGCTAACCAGGACAAAATCCAAGCACCACGAACCAGTCAATGCAGGGGTTTACACTATACCCTGTGGAGGCTGCAACAAGATTCATGTAGGTGAAACAGCAAGAAACTTCGAAACACGCCTATGCATGTAGGAACGATAATATGAACAACGCCTGTGTACAACACCGAAATTCCACCAATCATCTCCTGAAATTCTGGAACGCCCGATTAGTGATCAAAGAAACTAATTTCCGCAGACGCAAGTGCCTTGAATCAGTATTAATCGCTGTTTCTAACGTAGTTAAACAAAACAAAGGCAGCTTCACCAGGCTTGTTCCTCTGGCAGACTTGTCCCTCTGGTAGGATCGTCCCTCTGTCAGACTTGTCCCTCTGGCAGGCTTGTCCCTCTGGCAGGATCGTCCCTCTGGCAGACTTGTCTGAGGTGTGCTTCAAGCCTAACTTACAGTGAGTGAGTGCTCATGGTATTGGGTTGTTTTGTAACTACCATCTCTTATTTATTTAATATTAATTTCAACTCCTCTCTAAAAGTATGTAACAAAGGCGTATTTTGAGTTTGTGTAAGTAGACATTTATTAAAAACGCATTTTTGAGAATTATTGGTATTAATATAAGGCCGCTTTTACGCACCTGATCCACTTGCACGTCAGCTAGTATTAATAACAGATAGTGTGCTTAATGATATAATTATATCTTATTGGGAATATATTTGCTTTACATTTAACAGTTCAAATTAGTGAATATTTGAACACCTGCAACCTGAGTTAATTATCCGTTATTTAAGTCAGTATGCTAAGTTAGGAAAGCGTAAATAATTACATATTTTGCAATTATTTGATTAGTTATTGTTTCTTGCCGTACTTATTATGATTTAATAAACTATATGAAATTTAAATTTTAAATGATGTTTTTATTTTTTGTAAATATAAAATAAATAATTAAATGTTCCTATTTATAAATACCGTTTCGGGCTCCTTTATATGATAAACAATCTTCACACTTAGGTACAGGGATATAAGGTTATTTTATACAAGAACTACAAGGAACACCTATCACATGGGTCGAGGTAAAAGGACTGAGGTTACAGTAAACAAGGAACACCTGTCTTGTGAGTTCAGGTTGAAGGTCAGAAGTAATGGTATATGGGAGCTGGAGTTAAGTAATGTAAGGAACACTTATTTCATGTGTTGATATACTGGGACATGAGTTGTTAAAAAGGGAACACCAGTCTCGAGGATTAACTACAGAGGCTGAGATTATGTGGTACAGAGTCTGGGGTTACGCTGTACACTAATACTTAATGTGACTCGTGAAATCGTAATGACATGATTGCAAACAAACCATACCACGGGTGGGGTTAGAACCCGCGATTAGAGAGTCGTAAAACTCCAGATCGACGCGTTAGCCACTGGACCAGCTGGCTTCAATAAGATTCATCCAAC
This sequence comes from Cherax quadricarinatus, assembly GCF_038502225.1. NCBI lineage: Eukaryota > Metazoa > Arthropoda > Malacostraca > Decapoda > Parastacidae > Cherax > Cherax quadricarinatus. The sequence continues at coordinate 11,554,766 of NC_091347.1, read as the reverse complement.
TAGGTATATTTCTACACGATAGAAAGGTTACCATGGGCACCACTGTGACTACAAAGCTTGCATTTGTGGTCACAGTGGTGCCTATGCTAACCTTCCTATAAATATACCTAGTTGGATGAATCTTATTGAAGCCAGCTGGTCCAGTGGCTAACGCGTCGATCTGGAGTTTTACGACTCTCTAATCGCGGGTTCTAACCCCACCCGTGGTATGGCTAACGCGTCGGTCTGGAGTTTTATGACTCTCTGATCGCAAGTTCTAACCCCGCTCGTGGTATGGTCAGTAACACCTAACTCGGTTAGTACAGTAACACCACCATATTTAGTTCATATAATTCCTTCCTAAGTATTGACAGCTTCACATGAAGCTATCAGTACAATACAAAACACAAAGCAAATATATCTCTTTGTTCTCACCTGAAGCCTCTCTCGTACAGTTGATGGCCCACCAAGCCAGTGCCAGCGGCCACATCCAGAACCCTCACTTTCTGACGGTACTCCTCAGGAATCACACGTGACACTTCCTCAGCAGCAATGATGTGACCTCTGTAGATTTCATCGCCCATCATCTGGCCATAGGTACAGTAATATTAATATATTTTTAGAAAAACCTAATATACCCCTCTTCCCCTTCCTCATTCACACACACACACTCCACAATTAGGTGAGTACAATTAGGTGAGTACACACACACACACACTCCACAATCAGGTGAGTACAATTAGGTGAGTACACACACACACACACACAAGGTATGATAAAGCTGATGGTGCAGGGAGAGTGACCCAGTAGCGGCCAGAGAAGAGGCGGGGCCAGAATGGACCCCTGCAACCACAACTAGGTGAGTACACACCGTGCGGGAGCAACAGCTCGTTTTCGCTCGTGAATCTTTAGTAGTTAGTGGCCAATCAAAGCCACTGTCAGGGTCGTCGGAAGTTGACAGTGTCAGTGAACAACCCGAGAAATGATACATGATCTGTCCCAATCAGAAAAGTGAGGTTAAGGAGACAGACACATGACAACAATCTGAATTAGTGCCAAGAGAGAGTGGAATGGTCATAGGGCTAGTGTGGGCGTAGGTGGTATTGCCACATCCCAATACCAAAATTCAAGAGAATAAGTGTGACCCAAGCCAGGGAGATAAGAGACAAGGGTGGTTGAGTTAGTGACTCCAGTGTTTAGTGAATACAGCGAAGAAAAAATAGAAGAGGAGCCAGAATGGGAAGCATCTTCCAGCGCATGAGTGGAGCAGTGTAGGTCTGCCAGACGTAACACATAGCCTTTTTGTGGTTGCAACGCGGTATTGGCCCTGTATTACTGATAGCTGAGGGTCATAAACCCTGCTCGGGAGAGCTGAATATCATATTTAGGGAACTAATCACTAAACAGAGGAGTAGAATTGGGGGAAGGGGGAATACAGGTGGGGACCAAAGGCACTATAGTGTGCGTGCTAACACTAACATTGTTTATTCAGTAAGTATAACTCCAGGTATACACGAGTAGGTACACAGGCATTTGTACAGTAAGTATAGCTCCAGGTATACACGAGTAGGTGAGCAGGTGTTTACTCAGTAAGTGTAGCACCAGGTATATACGATTAGGTGCACAGGTGTTTACTCAGTAAGTATAGATCTAGGTGTACACAAATAGGTGCACAGGTGTTTACTCAGTAAGTAAAAATAGATCCATGTGTACACAAATAGATGCACAGGTGTTTACTCAGTAAGTATAGCTCCAGGTATACATGAGTAGTTGCACAGGTGTTTACTCAGCAAGTATAGATCCAGGTGTTACGCATAAATGTGGGATACCTGGGGTCTAGAGCCTTGTCTAAGGGCAAAGGTAAAAGTTACACCCATCTTAGGCATAAACACGCCACCCAGGGTGTGAAGGCTTACTCAGCCCTGTAACAACTTCAGTCAGTATTACCGAGGCTGGCTCCTCCTCAGGAAAATTAATGAATAGAAAAAATAAAAACTTACAAACATAAACACTTTATTATTTAGAAAATATAAAATATAAAATACTTAAATATGAAATATTTATCCTACTTTAAAGAAAAATGAAAAATGAAAAATATAAATGATATCTGAATTCAACGCTAATATATACAATTAAACTTGGGTGTCTGGTTGATGTTGACACAGTCTTGTAGAGATTACAGCCGTTGTTGATGATGTGTGGGGGGAGTCACAGGTATTGGTGACAACCCAACGGCCAGTTCTTCACAGAGTCTACAGCCTTGAATAGTCAGTCCAGATGACAGGAACGCAGGTTCTTTACCACTGCAAAGATGAGGGGTTATGTCCTGCGGTGGCGTACAGTTAATCAGGAAGGTAAAGAGTGACGTCTCAGGACGTTAGTCCATCTCTTTTCAACACTTCTCGTTGGTTGGCAGGTGACCCAATCTGTCATTTCAAGCTGGAAAGAGAGACAGGGTATCCACTGCTTAAGAAATCACTCTCTATGATAAGTACAATACCTAAAAGACTTGGTGATTGTCAAAACATCTAACATGGAGATCAAGGCTGAAAGGACTAAGTTTATTGTTGGTCAAAAGTGAAGCTTTCAACCAATAAGTCCACTAGAATAGGAGCAGGCTTGTACTTACAGTAGTGCTGGGAGCTGTGAGTCGAGTGATTACTGTTTGGCCGGAGCCCCACACGCTGCCTGACCACGGTCGAGTGAGGTTGTGCGCTGCACCCCTCTGCTGTTCAGGCGAGCTACCTCAGTTCGTCACAACCATTGAGAAGTGAGGACGTGCGCTGCTCATTTACCAACATGGCGCTGCAGAGCTACAGACGCATCAACACTGTTTGCGTTGAGTTGACCCGTGGGGCTGTCACTGGAGCCACGATGGACTTGTTACTACCGGCGATTATCCGTGATACCTACGGTATCGCAAATGAAGAGATATGTGGTGTAGCACTTAATGGGACGACACGGATCTTCGTTAAAATGACGTCAGCAAATGTTTATGAAGCGGTGGTGGATAAGTATCAAGAGACCATTATAGCCGTCAATTCAGCTGTATCAGTACGTCTACATGATGTATCACGACACTACACATGGGTTAAAATAAGGAATGTGCCTTTTGAGGCGAATGAATTTGTTATAAAAGATGAACTACGTAATTATGGTACGGTTCATATGGCCTCTGCAGGTCGGTGGGCCGCTGGACCTTATGCTGGAAGTTTGGAGGGAACATATTCAGTCAAAATGACCTTACGCCATCCCATACCGTCCTATATTATGTTGCAAGCATTTCGAACTCAAGTATATGTAACATATGCGGGGCAACGTCGTACGTGTCGGCTGTGTGGATCGTATGACCACATAGCGGCACAGTGTGATAAGCGTCGTGGGAATCTCCAAATATCGCAACAGCAACAACCGGAAGAAGTCGAGGAAGTGGAGGGACGAGAACAGTCTTATGCTCACCCGTCTCGACAACGGACATCTTGGAGTGAAGAGGTAGAAAAAGCGCAGGAGAAGGCTTTGGAGGATGCAAAACAGCGAGAAGAATCACCATCACTGGATATAAATAAAGTATTTGAAGAGACTCTGCCCACTATGGGGGACGAGGATGTAGCGGCGTCTTTAGTGAAGGCACTGGATGTATTGTTAGACGAGTCGATCGTCAACCGTGTGGAGGAACCAGGTGCAAATTTGGGATCGGTTGAGCATCATGGTGAGGCGACGGATGAAAGCATTGAGTCTGGGGTGTCGCATGGCATGATGGTAAATATAGCAGAAGTGGAGGTGCATCATGATAGTACTAAAGAAATCCCAATGCAGGTGGAGGGTAGGACGCGAAAGCGAACTGCGACCCCACCAGACTCAGACGACGTGCTTACTCCTGCCCAAAGGCCAGGGAAAAAGTCTTGGGCGGATGTACAGAGGAAAGGGAACAGTGAATCCACGAAACAAGAGTTTATCAAGGTGATTCCCAAAAAAGGGGAGAGGGATAGAGGTGTAAAATGTATAAGTGAAAAGTCTATACCTAGAACCAAAGGAAAATCCCATTAATTGACTTTAAGGTTTTGACAATAAATATTAACGGTTTGAGATCTGAGCGGAAGCGAAAGTGGTTTAATGAATTTTTGGTGCGTCTAGATGTGGATGTGGTATTTATCCAAGAACACAATTACAGAATTGGATATGAGTTGGAATTAGATGGTTACGATGTGTATATGGAATATGCGACGAGGTTAAAAGGAGGCGTCGCCATTCTGGTAAAGGAAAATAGCCCGTTTGTAGTACGCCATAGTGAAAGGGGGGAGGGGAGAGTGATTAGGGTGGATGGTTTATGGGGTAGAGTACATATAAGTTTTGTAGGTGTATATGGGCCGGCCGAGGGAGATGCACGACTTAAAACTCATTTTGTACAAGATGTATTAGTATATCATCTACGTAGTTTACCAAATGTAGCGATAATAGGGGGAGACTGGAATTGTGTAATACGACGAAAAGATGTGGAGCCTCGAGGAGCGGGTTGTTGCTTGGGGTTCCTGGGAGATTTATTGACGAGTGTGGGTTTAATGGATGTGTGTGGGGGGGGTGGCAATGTGGAGCATACTTTCATTAGAAGAGATTATGCGGCGAGATTAGATAGAATGTACGTGTCTAGTGCGGTTACAGTGCGGAGAGTGAGTGTGATAAATGTGGTTTTTTCGGATCATAGAGGAGTTGTAATGGATGTAGATATTGAGGGTGTGCCTAGAAGGGGTCCGTCATTTTGGAAATTAAATGTAAAGTTATTGAAGAGAGAGGAAAGTCGTTTGTCTTTTGGGCATATGTGGGAACGCCTTGTGGTTGAAGCACCTGGAGATGTGGCTTTGGTTAATTGGTGGGAAATGATAGCCAAAAAGCGAATTAAGGAATTTTATATTAGTCAGGGAGTGAGATATAATCAGTTACAGTATGGTTTCCAACGATATTTAGAGGGGCAGTTGCGCGACTGCTATGTACAAGCGAATGCTAATTATCCTGTTACAGAAATTGAACGAATTAAGGAGCAACTACGTAATTTACAAAACGAAAGGTTTGATGGGGAAAGGCTTAAGGGTGGAATCGAAGAGGTTTTGTGGGGAGATCGGCCGTCGGCGTGTGTGTTGAGGAATCAACACAGACGTCGCAAAGCAATGGAGTTAATGGGGTTGAATGTCCAGGTAGGTATGCAGGGGTATAGAGTGAATCAGGTGTTGACGACGACGGAGGGTATGAGTGGGTATATTGATGCTTGGGTTAAATTGAAAACGCAAAGTGTTGGAATAAGTGAAATTGCATTGCAGTCAATCGGTAGGTTTGTGCGTTGTGAGCTGGAGGAGCATGATCGTTTGATGTTGGGAGGGCCGATAACGGAGTGTGAGACTTGGGAGGCTTTATCTGGGGCGCAATTGGGTAAGGCGCCAGGAATAGATGGGTTGCCCAGCGACTTTTATATTCAAAATTGGAACGTTTTAAAGGGGTTTTTGGTACGTTTATTCAATATCATGAAGCGGGATGGGGTTTTAGGGGAACAACAAAGGTTGGCTGTGGTCGTCCTAGTTCCTAAAGGCGAGCCATTAACGGTTAAAGATTATCGTGCAATCTCGTTATTATGTGGGGACTATAAAATTTTTGGAAGGATCTTGGCCAACAGAATAAAAAAAGTCCTGGGCAAAGTGATTGACAAGGGACAATATGGGGTGCCGGGCAGGTCTATGTATGAAGGTCACGGTATGATTAGAAGTTTTATTGAAGAAAGAGTAAGATTGGGAGATGGGGGGGTATTGGCTATAGATTGGGAGGCGGCATATGATAGTGTGGAACGGGAGACGTTATGGAAGATAATGAGATGGCAGGGGTTTGGGGCGGAAATTATATCATGGGCCAAATTAATGTATCAAGAGGCATCTTTGCGTGTGCAGGTGAATGGGAGGTTGGGAGATCGGATTCAGATGGGAAGGGGTTTGCGTCAAGGTTGTCCCCTTTCACAAATTTTTTTTGCTTGTTTTCAAGATCCCTTTTATAGAGGGATAAGGGTTTTATTGGAAGCAAATGGGATGAGTAATGTAAGGGGTGGGGGAGCGGGCATTGTTGGATATGTCGACGACACGACGATTTTGGTGAGAGAAAACATGGATTTGATTCGGGTAGAAAAGTTAGTGAAAGTTTTTGAAAAGGCTACTGGCATGACGATCAACATGAGGAAAACAAAGTATATGAATCTTGGAAAAGGGTCGCGTGAGGAAGGAATGGTAGCTGAAAGGTGGGAAAGGGTGGACCAAATAAAGATATGTGGGATCGTTTATGTAAATGATATCAAGTCAGCACAACAAATAAATTCCGTGCGTATCGTTGATAGTGTTCTGAAGCGTCTTAGTGGGTTGAGAGCTGCTAATTTAAGTTTGCAACAAAGGGTGATAACAACGAATGTGCTATTATATAGTAAACTATGGCATGTTACGGTAATATTTCCGATACTTCGTTGTGAATTAAAAAGGTTACAAAAAAGTGTTTTTAGATTCATTTGGGGAACAGGGAGCGAATGGTTAAGTAGAGCGGTTGTCACACTCCCGGTTGGCCGTGGAGGGCTGGGTCTTATAGATGTCGAAAAGAGGATAATAAGTATGTATTTAAAACATAGTTATAAGCGGGAGGGAGGGGCGAAAGAAGACGGTCTTCATAGGATACATCAGGATATGCGACGGTGGTGGGGGGGTCGGGAGTTCATGATAGGTGAGGCAATGTTACGGGTCTTCATAAACGTGAGGGATCACTCACAAATTAAATTGAGAAATCTTGATAGGGCAGATGGTAAGGCTCTGGTAGCGGCGGTAGAAGGAGTTTATCCGATGTATGATTGGCATAATATTTGGGGGCGTTTAAATAAATTGCGTTTAAAACCTAAAGTCAGAGAAGTTATGTATAGATTTTTACATGGAATCTTGCCGTCAGGAATGGTTTTATTCTATAAGAGAATACGAGAGGATGGGGAATGCAGGGATTGTGGAGGATTGGCGACTATTTATCATACGGTGTATTTTTGCGATTGTATTGAACTTATAAGGGTTTGGATGGGTAAGGTTTTAAGGTTAGTGGGGGGAGGGGGTTTGCAGGTTTTGAGGGTTTTAAGTTTAGATATAACTGGGGTGAATAAAAGGGTTGAGAATGCGATTGGGTATATGATTACGGATTATATATACATGATGTGGGCTATGAGGGAGGCGGACGTGCGTGCAAGAATTAATGCATTGGCAGCAACTTTTTATAGGACACAGTGTAGAAATAAAGGGGTGTATGGAGGGAGATGGGAGAGAGATTTTAGTGAGGGTTATCGAAATTTCACATTAAGGGATTTATGGGATTTGCAAAATGGGTAAAGGGATACGACGGGCTATTTTCCTAGACTTGGGTGTGAGCATGGAGAGCTGTTTATATGGATGTATAAATGAGTTTTGATATCTAGAGGCAGTAGGGTTATTACCCCGAGGTTTTCAAGAACTACACAATTATCATTGAGGAAGGTGTAGCACTACGATTGCATATTTTTATCATGTATAAATCATTTCAAGGACTTTATGATGAAAATTTTCTATGAGACTCAAATATGTGCATAGGAGTCTTTACTGTTTTTGATTCAATTGTAAGTGGTAAAAAGTGTTTCCTAGCGTATAGCAATTGGTTTTTATTTTGTTATATTTTATGCTGTGTTACAGTGTGCTTTTCAGTAATATTATATTACATGTAACTAGTTTGCATTATTTTTCTTTGTTTTGCTGAGATGTAAAATATCACATCGTAGTTTTGTTTTGTTATATTGGATGTTTTTATTGTGACTTTTAGTATTATCCCGTTTCCTTCTTTGAATAGTAAATACCTATGTATGTTAAGATCTCGTGATAATCGCCAATATTAATGTTTTGAGTATCGTGGTGCTCTGTTAAGCACCTGAGATCTTAGAATTAGTCTTGCATACGTGTGTTGACAGGCAGAAACCTCACCTAGTATGTGCCTGATGTAGTCTCATGTAGTGTAATGTGTGTGCTTGTGTGTGTCATTGTGCGTGTTTGTTTGTTTTTATCTCTGTTTTATTGTACAATCTTCATAATTTCCAGTGTTTGATGTTTGGTAATATGTAACCTTGTTAGAGATGTTCTTTAACAAATAAAGCAATACCACTGTAATGTATAGTGTTGTGTGAGTGTATTATCACTGTAATATACGGTGTGTTGTGTGTGAGTGTAATAATACCAATGTAACATAACGGTGTGTTGTGTGTGAGTGTGTATTACCACTGTACTGTATGGTGTCGTTATTAGGTCTCGGGTTAAGTGCGATTCTAGTGCAGTAATCTTTTGTCGTGTATCTTTTTAATATATTTCTGTCATTTGTATCGCACTGTTTTAAATAAAATATAAAAAAAAAAAAGATAGAATGCTTAATTTGATGAAGAATTAGGTTGCATTTTTACTATTGTTAATTTATACACATGTATCTAGTTTAGGACAGTCTAAGCTTCGGCATCAGATATAGTATTGGTTATAGTTGTTATAATGTTAACAATGTAATGGTAATAGGTATTGTTTCAATATCCGATGTAGGGATTTTCATTCAGTGCAATATATTTGTTTGAATTTGCTTGTGACTCATGTTTGTGTATGGTTTTAAATAAAATATAAAAAAAAAAAAAAATTTCGGTACACACACACACACACACACACACACACACACACACACACACACGCACACGCACACACACACACACACACACACACACACACACACACACACACCAGGCCCGGTGGCCTGGTGGCTAGAGCTCCCGCTTCACACACGGACGCCCCGGGTTCGATTCCCGGCGGGTGGAAGCATTGCGACACGTTTCCTTACACCTGTTGTCCTGTTCACCTAGCAGCAAATAGGTACCTGGGTGTTAGTCGACTTGTGTGGGTCGCATCCTGGGGGACAAGATTAAGGACCCCAATGGAAATAAGTTAGACAGTCCTCGATGACGCACTGACTTTCTTACCCAGTAGCGATCAGTGAAGAGGCGGGGCCAGGAGCTGAGTCTCGACCCCTGCAACCACAATTAGGTGAGTACAATTAGGTGAGTACACACACACACACACCTTACCCTAACAAATACATCTCACATACCCACTCCAACACCTACAGTTCACACTCTCCTTTTACCTCCCCTACCTCTCTCTTTCTCTCTCTCTCCTGTCCACTTTCACCCTCTCCCTCTCTCCTATTCCACTATCCCTTCCTCCTCCTCCTCCTCCTCCTCCTATACCTCCTCCATCTCCCTCTGTCAGTATAGCTACTGAATTCCCCTATACTTATACTTGTGTAGTATATTGTAGATTGTATCATCCATGTGTATATTTAGGCTCAGTGATTACCATGTGTGACGTCATGTGATGCCATTGTGAGCACTGTGCGCTCGTCCTCTCTCTCAGTTCCCCATGCTTAGGTTTACGGCCAACACAGGCAGTCTGGGCTCCCCTCTATCACACTCTGCTAATATAAGTTACCATCCAACAAGTGTGTTTAACTCCAATCATCACATCTCCACGAACCCTCTCAACAAATGGTGCTAGCGGTGTGGGTGTAAAATTGTTATTTACGCGGATGTACGGAGATTTCTTTCGGCCAGCACGATGGACATTTTGTGTCACCAGCAGGCCGACCTCATAGCCAGCTACTCGAGCTAGCGTCCACCAGCCTCTATGCACTACTTCCTGGTCAGTCTCTGTGTATTAGTATTTTATTTGCTTATTTGCATTACTTCCGAGGGGTTGACCCAGGTTTGCAAATTAAGCCAAGCCACCAAGCCAGTCTGTGGGGGGAGTCCAGCCCTACACCATCCAGCCTGTCTTAAGTACCTGCTTTGCCTGCTAAGCCAGCTTTTCACCCCTGATGTGCTCATTGTTACAAGTTCTCAAGCCAGTCTGTGTGACGAATTAAGCCAGCCAGCCAACTAACCCAGGTGACTTAACCCAGTAGTCAAGCAAGCCATGTGGGTACAGCCTTCACCATCGCTTTGTGCTTCCAGTTCTAGCTATTCTGTGTGCTTTACCATCCCTGCAGTGTTGTGGTATTTTGTGGGTTTTTAAACCAGCCCGGCTTAGAATATTCTTGTGCCAAGTGTGGGTGTCACGTGGGTTTAGCCGCTTATCCCATCCCGGAGGCCCAGTCACCCATGCGGTGTCTCAGCGCACTGCCTCACTCACCCACATCCCACTACCACTGCTGTTTTTTTTCACTCTTATATACGGGTCCTAGCACCTTATTTTATGGACCAACGAAAATGCCTCCTGTGTGGGTCTATCCTCGATTTAACCCTTAAACGGTCCAAACGTATATATATGTTCATGTGCGTAGCGCCCCAAACGTATATATACGTTTTATTTTTCATTCATTCAAAATTAGCGCGATAGGCCTGAGTCGCTTAGACATGAGAGAATGGGTGTGCGCACTCAGTGTGTGCAGTATACAAAAAATCTGGGATGCCTGGGTACCACATGGTAGGACCAGTTACATTCAGCTCCATCCTGGGTCAACATCATGGCACATCCTCGTGATTCACTCACGCCCCGTCGTATTAACACTCTACTATTCGAGGAAAGTGATAGAGATCGTGAGTTTAGTGGATCTGACACCAATGGGGCTAGTAATATTCAAGGAATTAGTGAAAATATCGACGATAACCCAGATGACCCCCAGCCCATCACCTCTGGGGTAGCGACACCTGTCCTAGGGCCAAGCACCTCTGGGGTAGCCAGTGTGGCCACATCAGACCCTAGGCCAAGCACTTCTGGGGTGGCCAGTGTGGCCACAGAAGACCCTGGGCCAAGCACCTCTGGAGTGGCAAGTGTTACCCATAGGCAACTTCGCAAGAGGAAACTATCATTTTCCCGGTGTTTTAGTAGTGATAGTGAAAGTGATGTAAGTGATGATGAGATTGATTTTATGCCAATTGAGGATTCGTCTAGTGATAGTGACGTTCATTATTCACCAGTGAAACGTACTTTTAGGCGTCGTTATCTAAGTTCAGGCAGTGTGCCATATGCAATCCCCAAGGGTCGTGGCAGGTCACGATCCAAAACCCCGGCCACTGATAGTGAAAGTGATCACGAAGGGGAGTATGCGGGGATGGAGTAAGTAGTGGTGGGTGGCATGGTGCCTGGACCACATGGCGCAGTGGGTGGACAGACAAAGGACCGCCCGGCACCCCCTCAACCATGTACTGCCTCCACTCCTCTCCCTCCTCCTCCTGCCCCCCCTCGCCCCATGCCACAGGTCCACCCTGCACCATGTGATCGTGAGTGGAACTGGACACAAAGTATATTCCTGCCACAGCCTTGTGATTTTGATGCTAGTGGAAGTGGTATCCAGCCAGAATGTCCCATAACGAATGAGTCTACAGAGTTAGACTATTTCCAGTTGTACTTTGACGAGCCTATAATGAACTTGATAGTGACTCAGACAAACATTTATTACCAATATGTCATGAACAACAAAACAGAGGTTGGAGAATCATCACGGCTGCACAAGTGGAAAGACATAACAGTGGCTGAAATGTATTTATTTCTTGCCACTGTCATGCTTATGCCACATATCTATAAGAACAATATACATAATTACTGGTCTACAGACCACTTCATCAGTACTCCAGTTTTCCGTGACCTCCTTCCCTGCAACAGATTCGCTCTGTTGCTACGAATGTTGCACTTCGCAGACAGAAATACGCCAGACAGAAATGACCTTCTATACAAAATCCGGGAAGTGTTTATGTATTTGAAGCAGAAATTCAGTGTATACTTTTATCCCTTCAAGAACATTGTTGTTGATGAGTCCTTGATTCTGTTCAAGGGATGCCTGTCATTCAAGCAATATATACCAAGCAAACGTAATCGCTATTGGGCCGTGCAGACGTGCTGCGCAGTAGCTCCTGATTGAGTTGGCTTTTGTGCAGTGTTGACGTGTACTTAGCTCTGTGAAGACCTGTTTGTGAGCTCTCTACGAATTGAAGCAAGATGCCCTCCATCGAGCAACTTTACCAACAGCTTAAGGAAGAATTGAGGTTGGCGAACGTGGAGATTCGGCGACTGACCGAGGAAAACAAAAAGATTCGTAGTAGTCCTCCTGTTTTGAGTCCTCAGGTCAAGAAGGGAAACTGGTCAATGGCTGGACAGCAGGAAACGAAGTTGATGATCAAGAAGACGAATGGAAAGGTAGAAACGATGAAGAAGAAAGAGACTGCCGTGGAAACTGTTGTGGAAACATCTAATACATTCTCAGTGCTACCCGACGAATGTGAGTCGACTACTGGGAATGTCACGACGAACGACATCAAGGAAGGTAAGAATATTGTTGTTGTTGGGGATAGCCAAGTTAGGTATATGGATAGGGCGTTCTGCTTGAAGGACAGGAGTAGGAGACAGAGAGTTTGCTTTCCTGGGGCTGGGATGGAGGATATTGTTAGCCATCTGGATGACATCATGAGAGGTAATGGGAGCAATCCTATTATCTGTCTCAGTGCTGGAGGCAACGATGTTGGCAGACGTAGGAGTGAAGACCTGATTAGCAGGTATAGGTCAGCAATAGAAATAATTAGGAGGAAGGGTGGGAACCCTGTCATATGTGGTATTTTGCCAAGGAGGGGAGTTGGAAATGAATGGTTGTCCAGGGCAATTGGTGTCAATTGCTGGCTGGACAAATACTGTAAGGAAAATGCGGTAACATTCATTGACAACTGGGACCTCTTCTATGGCGGAAATGACATGTATGCCAGGGATGGGGTTCACTTATCTAGGTCTGGGGTGGTAGCACTGGCAACTGCAGTGGAGGGAGCAGTTAGGACTTTAAACTAGGAATAGTTAGTGGTATGGGTTTTGGCAGGAAAGCAGTGAAGTCCCAGTGTAGTAATATTACGAGTTCTAGGGGAACTAGTAATAAGCAGAACGAGGTAGATATTGAAAAGCCAGGGACTTTGGGTGATAAGGACAGTAATAGGTTTAGTAGAAAAACAGAAATGAGCAGGAAGGGTAAAGAGAAAGGAGAGTCTTTTAATGTTTATTATGCTAATTGCCGTAGTGCTAGGAATAAGATGGACGAGTTGAGATTAGTTGCTAGTGCAGGTAACATTGATGTATTTGCCTTAACTGAGACGTGGTTTAATTTAAAAAGTCGGGACATGCCTGCGGAATGTCATATTCAGGGTTTTAAATTGTTCCAAGTAGATAGAAGTATCGGGAAGGGGGCTGGGGTGGCATTGTATGTCCGAGATCGCTTGAACTGTTGCATAAAAACGGGTATTAAGTCTGAAGTAACACATACAGAGTCTGGATAGAATTTTCAGAGGGGCATGAAAAACTGATTTTAGGAGTGATATACCGTCCCCCAAACTTAGATAGGGACCAAGGGAGATTACTATGGGAGGAAATTGTTAAGGCCACAAGGCACGATAATGTAGTAATTCTAGGAGACTTTAACTTTAGTCATATTGATTGGAATTTCTTGACTGGGAATTTAGAATCATACGACTTCTTAGAAGTAGTTCAGGATTGTTTTTTGAAGCAGTTTGTGACAGAACCTACAAGGGGAAATAACCTGCTTGACTTAGTTATGGCAAACAATGAATCCCTTGTTAATAATTTAGAAATTTCAGAGGAACTGGGTGCTAGCGACCACAAATCAATTACATTTAGCATTGAATGGAAGTACGATAGTAGCGATAACTCAGTAACAGTCCCAGATTTTCGCTTAGCAGATTACGATGGGCTTAGAGAACACTTATCATCTGTTGACTGGGGTAACGAAGTGAGCTATCAATATGACAGTTTTTCTGAACACTATACATGCTGCTCAAAGAACGTTTATCCCATATAAAGAAATTAGATCAAATAGAAATGACCCAAAATGGATGAATAATAGGCTCAAATATCTACTAGGGCATAAGAAAGGAATTTATAGGCGTATCAAAAGAGGTGAGGGCCATCTTATGAATCAGTATATTGACATTAAGAGGGACATTAAAAAGGGGATAAGAAAAGCTAAAAGGGACTATGAAATTAAAGTTGCTAGGGATTCTAAAACTAACCCAAAAAGATTTTTTCCAGGTCTATAGAACAAAAGTTAGAGATAAGATAGGTCCCCTTAAAAATAACTATGGGCACCGTACTGACAAAGAGAATGAAATGTGCTCGATTTTTAATAATTATTTTCTCTCAGTTTTTACACAGGAAGACACTAACAATATTCCAGTAATTAATTTTTATAGTGGGCTAGAAGAAGATAAATTATGTAACATCACAGTCACTAGTGAAATGGTTGTGAAGCAGATAGACAGACTGAAGCAAAATAAGTCGCCGGGTCCTGATGAGGTTTTTTCAAGGGTTTTTAAGGAATGCAAAATGGAACTCTATGAACCATTAACTAATATGTTTAATTTATCTCTTCAAACAGGTGTAGTGTCTGATATGTGGAAGATGGCTAATGTAATTCCTATTTTTAAAACAGGGGACAAGTTGTTACCGTCAAATTACCGCCCAATAAGCCTGACCTCAATTGTAGGCAAATTACTAGAGTCAATTATAGCTGAGATTATAAGAAGCCATCTCGATAAGCATAGCTTGATTAATGATACTCAGCATGGATTCACAAGAGGCCGGTCTTGTTTAACTAATTTATTAACTTTCTTCAGTAAAGCTTTTGAGGCTCTTGACCACGATAAAGAATTTGATATTATTTACTTAGATTTTAGTAAGGCTTTTGATAGAGTTCCATACCATAGACTGTTAAAGAAAGTGGCAGCTCATGGCATTGGGGAAAAAGTGCTCTCGTGGATCGAGTCATGGCTCACTGACAGGAAGCAGAGAGTGTCCATAAATGGGGTTAAATCCGAGTGGAGATCTGTAACAAGTGGCGTTCCACAGGGATCAGACTTGGGCCCGTTGTTGTTTATAATATATATCAATGATCTTGATGAGGGAATTACTAGTGATATGAGCAAATTCGCCGATGACACAAAGATAGGTAGGATAATTGATTCAAACGTAGATGTTATGGAACTTCAGGAGGATTTAAACAAACTCTATTCTTGGTCAGAAAAGTGGCAGATGCAGTTCAATGTAGATAAATGCAAGGTTCTGAAGCTCGGGAGTGCCCATAACCCTAGTACTTATAAGTTAAATGATGTAGAACTTAGCCATACAGATTGCGAAAAGGACTTGGGGGTTATGGTGAGCAGCAACCTTAAACCAAGACAGCAATGCCTAAGCGTACGTAATAAGGCAAATAGATTACTGGGATTTATATCAAGAAGTGTAAGCAACAGAAGTCCAGAGGTCATACTGCAGCTTTATACATCATTAGTAAGGCCTCACCTAGATTATGCAGCTCAGTTTTGGTCTCCATATTACAGAATGGACATAAATTCGTTAGAAAACATTCAGCGTAGGATGACTAAATTAATACATAGCATTAGAAATCTTCCTTATGAAGAAAGATCGAAGACTCTTAAGTTACATTCACTTGTTAGACGAAGAATGAGGGGAGACCTGATCGAAGTGTATAAGTGGAAGATAGGTATTAATAAAGGGGATATTAATAAGGTCTTGAGGATGTCTCTCCAAGAGAGAACCCGCAGTAATGGATTTAAATTAGATAAGTTTAGATTTAGAAAGGACATAGGAAAGTATTGGTTTGGAAATAGGGTAGTAGATGAGTGGAACAGTCTACCTAGTTGGGTTATTGAGGCTGGGACTTTGGGTAGTTTCAAATTTAGGTTGGTTAAGTACATGAGTGAGAGGGGTTGGATTTGAGTGGGACTTTCACATCAGAGCTTATTTCTTGGGTGGCATTGAAAATTGGGTTGAGCAAATGTTTTGTTAGTGGGATGAATTGTAAAAGACCTGCCTAGTATGGGCCAACAGCCCTCCTGCAGTGTTTCTCCTTTCTTATGTTCTTATGTGTGACTGTGAGAGTGGTCTTTTGTTGGATGTAATTGTATACACAGGGAAAAACACACTCGATGATGACAGAAGGATGTTGGGCATTTCCAGTGATGTTGTTCGCAGGATGATGGAACCATACCTTGGCAAGGGCCATACATTGTACACAGACAACTGGTATACAAGCCCTATGCTTGCTGATTTCCTACGTGTGAACAATGGTACAGTGAGAAGGAATAGGAAACATATGCCAAGGTTCACTGGAGGCAGTGTTGAAGGTGAAGTGCAAGCATTTCATGCTAATGACATCATGGCACTGACGTAACATGACAAACGAGACGTGACATTGCTATGAGCCATCCACAGAAACGAGATGGTACAAACAGACAAACTGAGCAAGTTCAACAACGAACCTATTGTGAAGCCACTTGCTGTCGTGGACTATACAAACAACATGCGACTAGTTGACAAGTGTGACATGATGATAGGGTTTGTTGACTGTGTGCGTAGGAGTCGCAAGTGGTATATAAAACTGTTTTTTCACCTTGTAGACATTGCAGTGCTCAATGCATTCAATATGTACGAAGTAAAGACTGGAAAACGACAACGTTTTGCAGATTTCTCTCTGAATCTCGTCAAACAGATAGCAAGAAAGTATGGTACCACACCTGTACCTTCCCCTCAACAGCGACCTGTCACACCACAATCTGTCCCCCAACCACAGCCAGTGGGGGAAGTGCCAGACCGAATCACTCCTAACTGTCACTATCTGGTGCCAATGCCACCTACCCAAAAGAAGACGAATGCCCAGAAAAAGTGTATTGTGTGTGCTACCACCAAAAACGACCCCAACAGCGGAAGGACACACGATTCATGTGTCACCAGTGTGGGGTGGCACTCTGTATGAATCCATGCTTCATGGAGTATCATACAATTGTGGAGTTCTAGAAACATAAGTAGGACATGTAAATACTTGTATATAGTTGTAGATAATAATGTGTGATTCAGCCAGGTGTGCAAAATCACCTGTCTGTGTACATGTGTGTTTATGACAATATGATAAAAATTTCGTATGCAATATTGGTGTATAAACAAAAATTGGCATTGGTATCAAATGACTTACTATAAAACAAAATTATCATATCATGAAAACCAAGAAAATGAAAAAAAATGGAAGAAAACGGCAAATATGTTGAATTTCTGCAAGCAGCAGTGCTCCATGTTGCCGTCAGGTGATCGCCAAGTGCCAACTTCGCGGCCTCATACCTCGGTAAGTACTCACCCTAATTTTTTTTTATGCTAAAACACTTAAAAAAATGTGCTCTTTTTTCTATATAAAAAAAAAATAGTTTTTTTTTTCAAAATATTTGGAGCGCTGTGCGAGTGAACGTATATATACGTTTGGACCGTTAAAGGGTTAAGCACAAAATCTTCGAGAATTCGCCGAGTAGTGGAGTGCCGTGCCAGCCACGAGACTCCATCACTACCCTTCTCCACCACCATTCACCCTCAATTCTTCACCACCGTCACTACAGTGATAATATTTTTATAGAGACATTTGCAAGTGTTAAGACAATTTTTCAGTGATTTTTAGTGTTATTCAGTGACTCTTGATTACACTTAGTGTTCATTACATTCTGTTTGCAATGTTAATTTTTTTTTCTTCAGTGTTTAAATTTTTGTGCTTTATTTTTGTCTGTTGTGTTGTGTTCATTTTTTATATATATGTGAAGTACTTTTTCATTTTTCCCTGTTGTGTGCACTATATAAGCAGCATAAACTTGTGTTTACACTTCATAAATCATCTTGTGTTCACAGTATTGTGTTCCTTGCCTAGTAATTTATACAGTGAAGTAATTCAGTAACTTGTTATCTTATATTCTGCATCACAATTCAGTGTTGTCTCAGTTATTTTTTTCTCTTTCAGCATTTGTGTCCATGCTGATTTTTTTTATTCAGTCATTTGCCATTTTTTTCTGTGTGTTGAACATTCTTGCGTTAATTCTTTTCATTTAGCCAGTGTCTAATTTGTCTTATCTCCACAGACAATAGTACCATTATATTGTTTGAAGCAAGACAATTATTTTCCAATTTTTGTCACCCAAAGCCTCATTGCAAGACAATTCTCATAGTATTGTGCATATATTGATGTGTTGTGTTCCTGCATTATTGTGAGTGTTAACCTTTCTCTGTTTTGTTTTTTTGCCCTTTATTATTTTTTCATATTTCATTGAATAAATTCACTCAGTGCAACTTTTAACTTCTTTTTTTTTTTAAAGTAAATCATTCTTTTACTTGTTCAGTGTTTGCTTAAGCTGCAATTAAGAGTTCAAGTGTTCAATCAGTTCATTCCTTGATAAAAATTTTTTATTGTTTTTGTAAACTGCATTTTCTTGTGTGTGCAATTTTTTTATTATTGCAGGATTTACTCATTTGCAATGATTCTTGTGTAAATATTGTGTTGCCATTAATTTTTTTTTCAGTATTTTTTTTATGTAGTGTTGTGTTGTGCAGTACTTTTTGATTAGTAATTGTTATTTGCAATATTGTTCCAGTTATCTCAGTGCAATATTTGCAATATTGTTACAGTTATCTCAGTGCAATATTTTGCGATTTCAGTTTCACATTCCTTGTTCTGTGCATAATATTTTATTCTTTGTGTGTCACTTTAATTTTTTTAGAGAGAGAATTGCTTTTCCAGTCCATTTTAATTTTGCACAAGATTTATTGATTCCATTTTATAATTTTTGATTGATTTACCATTTATTGTTGAATTTATTTATTGAATTGCGAGTAAAGAAAACTCACTGTGCCTTTAATTCAATTTAAAGTAAATTTGACTTGAGTAAAGTACAGTTTTTCTTGATTATCAAAGTGTTGCTTATCCAGTTCAGTACTGTTTTTTTTTTACGTGAGTTTTCCTTGCTCTACAGTGTGACTTATTTTTTTCATTACTTATGCAGAATAGTTAAGCACTTACTTTCTCATTTAAGCTTATTGTGTCATATATTATCTATATTCTTGCTTTTATGTCCTTGAGTAAGTTCCCTAAGATGTCACAGTCACTTTTGCTTGCTCAATTAGTGTATCATGCCAGTCAAAGTCAATATGAATCAGTCAACAGTCCCAATATCCCCTTACTGACTGAAAGACGATACCTAGCTAGACAATGTGTTTGTTCTTACAGCTTGTATCTGAGATTTGTTAAAGTGTTGCAGAATGTAAAGTTCAGATTAAGTTCCTGTAGATTCATGCATTACTTATTAACGTAGCCGAGCGGTCAGGCACTAGTAACTCTGTCACTCCCATCTGTGTTCCACCTACACCTTCAGACATGCTAGATAGTGTTCCGTTGCCTCATGTGTCCGAGGACACTTGGACTGCCTTGAGTGCTCAGCCTATCCCTGCATTGTCTGCTAGTTCAAGTAGTAGTTTCTCCGGAGATTGAGACACTTATGCAGCATATGGGAATCTTTATTCAGGAAACGTTTCGCCACACAGTGGCTTCATCAGTCCAATACAACGTTTCCTGAATAAAGATTCCCATATGCTGCATAAGTGTCTCAATCTTCAACTTGTCGGTTTTTCAAACCATTCATCACAGTAGTTTCTCCATAGGGGATGCCTTGTCAGAAAACGGTTACTTGAAACTAGTAACACCATCTCTTGTTGATGTCACATGCCGTCTGCAGAATGACGTCTGTGTTGCGGCTAGTGTACTCACTAGAGTGTCTGCTGTTGTTCCTAGTGTTCCAGATGGTGATCCCATCCTTGCAATGTACAAAGTTGTTTCTCGAGTAATCTTCATGTTGTTAATGTTCGTAAGTGTAATCTCTTTATAATTAATACCTCGTGTTACTGTGCGCGACTCAGATTGAATATCAGTATTGTTGACCGTGTTCATTTCTTTTCCCTTGTGCTTGCAGTGAGAGATAGTAGATCCGTTCTCCCTTGCTCATATTGCGTGCTATAGCTTACTTTTTTCAACTGGGGAGAGTCATCTATTCCACCGAGTTTGTTCATTCCTCCAGTAAGAAAGAACCAATCCCTTGTGTTCTGGTGTGATTCGATTCCTGCTCCAGGAAGATCTTATTCTGACTGTGAAGCCACCAGCGCCCATTAGTGACTTTGTCATGAGTCAAGAATTACTGTATCGAACAGCCGAGTTGGGTACCCCAAGCAGAAGAGTATACCAGTTAGTAATTCCACAGTCACTAGTGAATGTAGTAGTATCTTTTGTAGATACTCGTTCAGATCTCCCTCAGTCAAGGCATGTGTTAGCCATTGCAGAAGAATTCGATCCACCCAAAGATGATAACCATTCTGCATATGTAAATCTTATCCTCACAGAGTTGGGTTTAAATGTACATAGCCTGTATAATTAGATGTTCAAGATGAATGAAATTGTCCACTGTGTGTTTGTTATTAGCTGATCAGTTTTTCAGAAAATTTTTCTTGTGTGTTCACGTTCCCTCCGAATTCTGAGATTAGCAGTAATGATCTGTGCGCACCAGATCTGCCTTTACTGTTAATTTACTTTCACCTTTGTAAATATATATTTATTCTTCCTCAGAATCCTTAGAGTGCATGAATACAGATCGATCGATCAATTCCATCCTTTATTATACCATGCTTTGTTCTTATAATTCGTAATGCATTACGTTAACATCCATTACGATACCATATATTAGTTCTAAGTTACATATGTCTTTGCTATTGCATAGAATAAGCCCAAACCCACCTGCCTGTTCAGCCTATAGCACAGTATTGTATGTCGAGACGACTTACGTAACATGACCGAGCTATCAATATAGCTACTTAATTCCCCTATACTTATATTTGTGAAGTATATTGTAGATCGTATCATCCATGTATATATTTAGGCTCCCTTTCAGTAGGCTCAGTGACTAGCATGTGTAATGTCAAGTGATGCTGTTGTGAATGCTGCACACTCGTCCTCTTTCTCGGTTCCCCACGCTTAGGTCTATGGCCAACACAGGCAGTCTGGGCTCCCCCTATCACATTCTGCTAATATAAGTTACCATCCAACAAGTGTTTTTAACTCCAATCAGGGGGGTGTTGGGAGGCAACACCCCCTCACCTCCCCTTCTTTCTCCTCCTCTTTCTCCCCTCGCCTCCTAGGCCTGCAAGCATACTACAGGCTGATTCTACCCAACTCACACACCCAACACACTCTAACACTCCCTCCTCCCCTCTCTCTCTAACTCACTCACACTCTGTCTCTATCATCCTCCTCCTCTTTCTCTATCCCTCTAGCTCACTCACACTCAAACACACTGTCTCTCTCTCTATCATTCTCCTCCTATACCTCCTCCATCTCTCCCTCACCTCTTCCTTCTGCCCCTCCCTCTCCCCTTGCCTCCTAGGCCTGCAAGCATACTAAAGGCTGATCCTACCCAACTCACATGCTTCACACACACTAACACTCCCTTCCCCCCCCCCTCTCTCTCTTTCTCTAACTCACTCATACTCAATCACACTATCTCTCTTACTTTATCCCACTTTCTCTCACTCTTCATCTTCCTTCTCATCCTCCATACTCCTTCAACTCCCCTCCCCCCCATTGCTCTTTCCTTGTCAACCTTAGTCTTCCCCCCATCTCTCTTCCTTCTGCTGCTGTCCCCCCTCCAGCTCACTATCCTTTTTTGCCCTCCCTGCCTCCTCCCCCTCTCCCCACAACAAACAAACCCTCCCTCCCCACAACAAACAAACCCTCCCTCCCCACAACAAACACCTCCCTCCACACAGCACTCTTGGCATAAACTCTTCCTTCTGTGGAAAAGAAACATGGGACACCAAAAAACCAGGAGAACCAGAGGAATGGTGGATGAAGTAAGTGGTGGACCTGGGATACAAGACTGGGAGGCAGAGCTCACGTGAAGAGAGGAGGAGTAGGGGAGGAGGCTGGAAGAGCTTGGCAAGAAAATGGAAGAGAAAATAGCTGAGGAGAGCAGGAAATGGGAATTACAAATCACAGCAGCTGAAGCTAAGATACAGAGCTTAGTAGAAAACTAAAAAGTCTGAAACAGCCTAAAGAACCAAAGGACAGTACAGCCATGACACCAAGAACTGCTACATCAGTCACCGATGAGGGGACAGTAGGGAACAAAGGAGATATACTCTATGCGATGACTCTATCGGACCCAAGGGAGGCCTGGAAAAAGGCAGGGAGAACAACAGGAACTAATGAAGGGACTAAAGACAATAAAGGAGCTAGGCTATACACAGAGGCTCTAACTGACAACTGCCGTGTCCAGGAACAGATAAGCACAGGGGTACCGGATAGGGAAAAGACAGTAGGAAGCAATGCATCAATGGCAGAAACTAATTCGTATCAGAGGATGCTCAGGGAAGCACAGTGGAAGGACGAAAGGTAGAGGGCCGTTTTTGTCTATGGGCTCCAAGAAGTAGATGGGGAAACTTACAAGGCAAGGAAACAGGAAGAGAAAAAAAGATTGAAAGCATCATGAAAGCAATAGGAGGGGAAGACATGACCAAGCTGACAAATTTTCAGAGAATTGAGGAAAAAAGCATCCAGTCAAAGTGATTTTCAAGGCAGAGTCAGCTCGAAACCGGATCCTGCAGGAGAAAGCATGCCTAAGGAACAATCAGGAGTTCCAGAGTGTGTGCCTCAACCGAGACAGCACACAAGAAGAAAGGATGATACTGAAAGAGAGGGTGCAACCTCGCAAGGAGGAATGGGAGGCAAGGAAGGTGGGGAGCAGGAGAAATCAGGCCCAGGTGGAAGAACAAACACAACCCCCTCCAGTACCACCCACAGAAGGAACACAACCATGGCAATCCCAAAGCAATCAAACAACCTAACCCAAAACCCACTCACTGTACCCTCTGTCCCCATCGCCCTCAGTGCAAACACCACCCCCACAGAAACTGACAGTAACCCACACATCCCTTTCTGTACAAACCCCACCCCCACAGTAACCCAAAATAACCCATACATCTCTCTTAGCTCAAACACCACCCCTACAAAAACCCACAGTAAACCATACAATGTATCCTCTCCCCCATCACCCTCACAGTAACCCACAGAACCCCACACACTGTACCCTCTATCCCAATCCCCCTCACCACAACCCCCACCCCCACTGCAACCCCCATAGGCCCTCTCCCCCATCCCCCTAACCACCACCCCCACTGGACCCCCCATGGACCTTCTGCTCCCACACCCCACACCACAGACCCCACCCCCACAGCAACCCCCTATAGGCCCCCACAAGGGCACCTACTCCCCCAAACCCACCACTCCCCCCGGACCAAAGTTATTGAAAAAGAAGTTGAAGGTTTGGTACACGAATGCAGATGGAATAACGAATAAATATGAGGAGTGGCATGAAAGAATCAAGATGTCCCCAGACATCGTAGCGGTTGCAGAAACAAAACTCACTGGGATAATAACAGATGAAATCATCCCACCCAGATATCAGATCCTGAGGAAGGATAGAAGGAGCAGAAGAGGAGGAGGGGTTGCACTACTAATTAAAAACCAGTGGGGTTATCAAGAAATGGAAGGAATGGACGAGATTGGAGAAAGGGATTACATAGTAGGTACAGTTCAGTCAGGGGAACACAATGTAGTCATTGTAGTGATGTATAACCCACCACAGAACTGCAGGAGGCCAAGAGAGGAATATGGTGAGTGCAACAGAACAATGGTGGGCACACTAGCTTAGGTGGCATGAAAACCTCACTCGAGTGGAGTGAAGTTACTAGTCATGGGCGACTTCAATCACAGGGAGATTGATTGGGAAAACCTGGAGCCACATGGGGGTGCCAAAACATGAAGAGCCAAGATGATGGATGTGGTGCTGGCAAACTTCATGCATCAACATGTTAGGGACACTACCATAAAGAGAGGGGAGGATGAACCAGCAAGACTGGACCTTGTGTTCACCCTGAGTAACTCAGACATTGAGCACATCACATATGAAAGGCCCCTTGGAGCTAGTGACCACGTGGTTATGAGCTTTGTATACATCTTGGAGCTAAAAATGGAGAGGGCAATAGGAGTAGAAAGGGAAAAACTAAACTATTAAAGGGGGGGACTACACAGGAATGAGGACCTTCCTGTAGGAGGCTCAGTAGGAACAGGAGTTGGTATGAAAATCAGTAAACGAAATGATGGACTTTGTAACAACAAAATGCAAGGAGGAAGAGGAAAGGCTTGTTCCCAAGGGTAACAGAAATAATGAGATAAGATAAGATAAGATAAGATTTCGTTCGGATTTTTAACCCCGGAGGGTTAGCCACTCAGGATAACCCAAGAAAGTCAGTGCGTCATCGAGGACTGTCTAACTTATTTCCATTGGGGTCCTTAATCTTGTCCCCCAGGATGCGACCCACACCAGTCGACTAACACCCAGGTACCTATTTGCTGCTAGGTGAACAGGACAACAGGTGTAAGGAAACGTGTCGAAATGTTTCCACCCGCCGGGAATCGAACCCGGGCCCTCCGTGTGTGAAGCGAGAACTTTAGCCACCAGGCCACCGGGCCACCAGAACGATCCCTTGGTTTACCCAAAGGTGTAGGGAGGCAAAAACTTAGTGCTCTAGAGAATGGAAAAAGTACAGAAGGCAAAGGACTCAGGAAAATAAAGAGATTAGTCGACGAGCCAGAAATGAGTATGCACAGATAAGGAGGGAGGTGCAGCGGCAGTATGAAAATGACACAGCATCGAAAGTCAAATCTGACTCGAAACTACTCTACAGCCACATCAGGAGGAAGACAACAGTCAAGGACAAGGTAATCAGGCTGAGGAAAGAAGGTGCGGAGCTCACAAGAAACGACCAAGAAGTATGTGAGGAGCTCAACATGATTTTTCAGGAAGTATTTACAGTGGAGGCTGAAGGGACACTGGGAAGACAAAACAGTGGGTACATCTACAAGGGATATACCAACAACTGTTGGATGAAGCTCCTGAGTGACCTTGATACCTCAAAGGTGGTGGGACCGGACATCTCTCCGTGGGTCCTTAGAGAGTGGTGCATCCTCTATATCGGTAAGACATAGAGTGGTGTATCCTGTATATCGGTAGATATACAGTGGTGTATCCTGTATATAGGTAGTTATACAGTGGTGTATCCTGTATATCGGTAAGACATATTGTGGTGTATCCTGTATATCGGTAGGATATGCAGTGGTTTATCCTGTACATCAGTGGTAATAGAGTTGTGGATGAGTGGAACAAACTCCCGAGCACAGTTATAGAGGCTAAAACGTTGAGTAGTTTTAAAAATAGGTTAGATAAATACACGTGTGCGCGTGGGTGGGCGTGAGTTGGACCTGACTAGCTTATGCTACCAGGTCTGATGCCGTGCTCCTTCCTTAAGTTGAAGTGACCTTACTAGGTGGGTCATTGGGCTAATCGGGGAGGGGGGGACATGCACTTGCCTCGCATGGGTCAGTAGGCCTGCTGCAGTGTTCTTTCTTATGTTCTTATGTTCTTAATATACAATGGTGTACATTGTATATCGGTAGGATATGCAGTGGTGAATCCTGAATATCGGTAGGATATACAGTGGTGTATCCAGTATATCGGAAGGATATACAGTGGTGTATCCTGTATATCGGAAGGATATACAGTGGTGTATCCTGTATATCGGTAGAATATACAGTGGAGTATCCTGTATATCGGTAACACATACAGTGGAGCATCCTGTATATCGGTAATATGTACAGTGGTGCATCCTGCTCAGAAAAAGCATGGTATTGTAATCGGGTATAATGGTACAAATCTTCCATTAACCGGGTATGATGGTGCAAATCTTCCATTAATCGGGTATGATGGTGCAAGTCTACCATCAATCGGGTATGATGGTGCAAGTCTTCCTTTAATCGGGTATGATGGTGCAAGTCTTCCTTTAATCGGGTATGATGGTGCAAGTCTTCCATTAATCGGGTATATACACAAATAACCCGCACATAAAAGAGAGAAGCTTACGACGACGTTTCGGTCCGACTTGGACCATTGACAAAGTCACACTAACAGAGGTGGAGCAGGACGGCTATATATAGGCAGGAAGAGGTGGTAGTAGTAGTAGTAGTAGTAGTAGTACAAGAATTGTATATAATACCGACAGGATGAAATTAAGACACATGCACAACGCCCGGGCATCCCCATCGTAGACGTTTCGCCATCCAGCCAGCCACTGGATGGCGAAACGTCCACAACAAAGACAACCAGACGCCGCACATGTGTCTTAATTTCAACAGTAGTTGTAGTAGAAGAAGAAGAGGTAGTAGTAGTGGTAGTGGTAGAAGTGTGAAATAAGGAAGACGAGCCAGTCAAATACAAAGGAAGGGGAGCACTGCAAGAGAGCTAGATACCCACAGAGGGAGAGCAAGCGCACCGAGGTGCGTGAAAGGGGAAGTGGTGAAATAAAATAAATGAAGAACGAACAGAAACACGAGACAGGAGAGAGAAAGACAACCCAGAGGAGAAAAGGAGAGAGGAAAGGGGAAGAGGAAGAAGAAAAAGAAAAAGAAAAAGAAAAAGAAAAAGTGAGGATTCAGGTTAAGTCACGGGTGTTCTGAAGTTTGGAGCATTTTACAATGTAGTGGGAGAGGAAGTCATCTACAGAGACGAAGCCAGGGCTAAGGTTCATACAAGGAAAGTTGTGTATTAGAGAGGATTCAACTAGACGGCGACTGTTCGAGTTCATTTATTTTATTTCACCACTTCCCCTTTCACGCACCTCGGTGCGCTTGCTCTCCCTCTGTGGGCATCTAGCTCTCTTGCAGTGCTCCCCTTCCTTTGTATTTGACTGGCTCGTCTTCCTTATTTCACACTTCTACCACTACCACTACTACTACCTCTTCTTCTTCTACTACAACTACTGTTGAAATTAAGACACATGTGCGGCGTCTGGTTGTCTTTGTTGTGGACGTTTCGCCATCCAGTGGCTGGCTGGATGGCGAAACGTCTACGATGGGGATGCCCGGGCGTTGTGCATGTGTCTTAATTTCATCCTGTCGGTATTATATACAATTCTTGTACTACTACTACTACTACTACTACTACTACTACTACTACTACTACTACTACTACTACTACTACTACTACTACTACTACTACTACTACTACCACCTGTTCCTGCCTATAAATAGCCGTCCTGCTCCACCTCTGTTAGTGTGACTTTGTCAATGGTCCAAGTCGGACCGAAACGTCGTCGTAAGCTTCTCTCTTTTATTAGCGGGTTATTTGTGTATCGTTCCAGTCACGGTATTGTGCCTTTTTGTTATTTATTAATCGGGTATGATGGTGCAAGTCTTCCATTAATCGGGTATGATGGTGCAAGTCGTCCATTAATCGGGTATAATGGTGCAAATATTTCATTAATCGGGTATGATGGTGCAAGTCAACCATTAATCGGGTATGATGGTGCAAGTCTACCATTAATCGGGTATGATGGTGCAAGTCTTCCATTAATCGGATATGATGGTGCAAGTCTTCCATTAATCGGGTATGATGGTGCAAGTCTTCCATTAATCGAGAATGATGGTGCAAGTCTTCCATTAAACGAGAATGATGGTGCAAGTCTTCCATTAAACGAGAATGATGGTGCATGTCTTCCATTAATCGGGTATGATGGTGCAAGTCTTCCATTAATCGAGAATGATGGTGCAAGTCTTCCATTATTCGAGAATGATGGTGCAAGTCTTCCATTAATCGGGTATGATGGTGCAAGTCTTCCAATAATAGGATATGATGGCGCAAGTCGTCCATTAATCGGGTATAATGGTGCAAATCTTTCAATAATCGGGTATGATGGTGCAAGTCAACCATTAATCGGGTATGATGGTGCAAGTCTTCCATTAATCGGGTATGATGGTGCAAGTCTTCTATTAATCGGATATGATGGTGCAAGTCTTCCATTAATTGGGCATGATGGTGCAAGTCTTCCATTAATCGAGAATGATGGTGCAAGTCTTCCATTAAACGACAATGATGTGCAAGTCTTCCATTAAACGAGAATGATGGTGCAAGTCGTCCATTAACCGGGTATGATGGTGCAAGTCTTCCATTAATCGAGAATGATGGTGCAAGTCCTCCATTAAACGAGAATGATGGTGCAAGTCTTCCATTAATCGAGAAAGATGGTGCAAGTCTTCCATTAATCGGGTATGATGGTGCAAGACTTCCATTAATCGAGAATGATGGTGCAGGTCTTCCATTAAACGAGAATGATGGTGCAACTCTTCCATTAATCGTGTATGATGGTGCAAGTCTTCCATTAATCGAGAATGATGGTGCAAGTTTTCCATTAATCGGGTATGATGGTGCAAGTCTTCCATTAATCGGGTATGATAGTGCAAGTCTTCCATTAATCGGGTATGATGGTGCAAGTCTTCCATTAATCGGGTATAATGGTGCAAGTTTTCCATTAATCGGGTATGATGGTGCAAGTCTTCCATTAATCGAGAATGATGGTGCAAGTCTTCCATTAAACGAGAATGATGGTGCAAGTCTTCCATTAATCGAGAAAGATGGTGCAAGTCGTCCATTAACCGGGTATGATGGTGCAAGTCTTCCATTAATCGAGAATGATGGTGCAAGTCTTCCATTAATCGGGTATAATGGTGCAAGTTTTCCATTAATCGGGTATGATGGTGCAAGTCTTCCATTAATCGAGAATGATGGTGCAAGTCTTCCATTAAACGAGAATGATGGTGCAAGTCTTCCATTAATCGAGAAAGATGGTGCAAGTCGTCCATTAACCGGGTATGATGGTGCAAGTCTTCCATTAATCGAGAATGATGGTGCAAGTCTTCCATTAAACGAGAATGATGGTGCAAGTCTTCCATTAATCGAGAAAGATGGTGCAAGTCTTCCATTAATCGGGTATGATGGTGCAAGACTTCCATTAATCGAGAATGATGGTGCAGGTCTTCCATTAAACGAGAATGATGGTGCAACTCTTCCATTAATCGGGTATGATGGTGCAAGTCTTCCAATAAACGAGAATGATGGTGCAAGTCTTCCATTAATCGTGTATGATGGTGCAAGTCTTCCATTAATCGGGTATGATGGTGCAAGACTTCCATTAATCGAGAATGATGGTGCAAGTCTTCCATTAATCGTGTATGATGGTGCAAGTCTTCCATTAATCGAGAATGATGGTGCAAGTTTTCCATTAATCGGGTATGATGGTGCAAGTCTTCCATTAATCGGGTATGATAGTGCAAGTCTTCCATTAATCGGGTATGATGGTGCAAGTCTTCCATTAATCGGGTATAATGGTGCAAGTTTTCCATTAATCGGGTATGATGGTGCAAGTCTTCCATTAATCGGGTATGATGGTGCAAGTCTTCCATTAATCGGGTATGATGGTGCAAGTCTTCCATTAATCGGGAATGATGGTGCAAGTCTTCCATTAATCGGGTATGATGGGGCAAGTCTTCCATTAATCGGGTATGATGGTGCAAGTCTTCCATTAATCGGGTATGATGGTGCAAGTCTTCCATTAATCGGGTATGATTGTGCAAGTCTTCCATTAATCAGGTATAATAGTGCAAGTCTTCAATTAATCGGGTATGATGGTGCAAGTCTTCCATTAATCGGGTATGATGGTGCAAGTCTTCCATTAATCGGGTATAATGGTGCAAGTCTTCCACTAATCGGGTATGATGGTGCAAGTCATCCATTAATCGGGTATAATGGTGCAAGTCTTCCATTAATCGGGTATGATGGTGAAAGTCTTCCATTAATCGGGTATGATGGTGCAAGTCTTCCATTAATCGGGTATGATGGAGCAAGTCTTCCATTAATCGAGAATGATGGTGCAAGTCTTCCATTAAACGAGAATGATGGTGCAAGTCTTCCATTAATCGGGTATGATGGTGCAAGTCTTCCATTAATCGGGTATGATGGTGCAAGTCTTCCATTAATCGGGTATGATGGTGAAAGTCTTCCATTAATCGGGTATGATGGTGCAAGTCTTCCATTAATCGGGTATGATGGTGCAAGTCTTCCATTAATCGAGAAGGATGGTGCAAGTCTTCCATTAATCGGGTATGATGGTGCAAGTCTTCCATTAATCGGGTATGATGGTGCAAGTCTTCCATTAATCGGGTATGATGGTGCAAGTCTTCCATTAATCAGGTATAATGGTGCAAGTCTTCCATTAATCGGGTATGATGGTGCAAGTCTTCCATTAATCGGGTATAATGGTGCAAGTCTTCCATTAATCGAGTATGATGGTGCAAGTCTTCCATTAATCGGGTATGATGGTGCAAGTCTTCCATTAATCGGGTATAATGGTAAAAGTCTTCCATTAATCGGGTATAATGGTGCAAGTCTTCCATTAATCGGGTATAATGGTGCAAGTCTTCCATTAATCGGGTATAATGGTGCAAGTCTTCCATTAATAATTTCAAAATAGCAAAAGATCGTATTATTTTACTTTTAAGCTTTTCCTATATAATAATGAGGGGCTCTTGATCCAAGGAACAAGAATTTATGCTCCCCACCTTAGAACGAATATGAATGACTACCATTCTTAGGCGCAAGATGACCCCTTTTAATTTAGCGCTTTCTAGATTAAAACAGAAACTGTCAACGGCATCAGTCAAAAATTTACTGTTGAGTTGGTAGAGTAACTGTTGTGTTGGTGCAGTAACTGTTGTGTTGGTGCAGTAACTGTTGTGTTGGTGCAGTAAGTGTTGTGTTAGTGCAGTAACTGTTGTGTTGGTGCAGTAACTATTGTGTTGGTGCAGTAACTGTTGTGTTGGTGCAGTAACTGTTGTGTTGGTACAGTAACTGTTGTGTTGGTGCAGTAACTGTTGTCTTCGTGCAGTAACTGTTGTGTTGGTGCAGTAACTGTTGAGTTGGCAGAGTAACTGTTGTCTTCGTGCAGTAACTGTTGTGTTGGTGCAGTAACTGTTGAGTTGGTAGAGTAACTGTTGTGTTGGTGCAGTATCTGTTGTGTTGGTGCAGTAACTGTTGAGTTGGTAAAGTAACTGTTGTCTTTGGTGCAGTAACTGTTGAGTTGGTAGAGAAACTGTTGTCTTCGTGCAGTAACTCTTGTGTTGGTAAAGTAACTGTTGTCTTTGGTGCAGTAACTGTTGAGTTGGTAGAGAAACTGTTGTCTTCGTGCAGTAACTCTTGTGTTGGTGCAGTAACTGTTGTCTTCGTGCAGTAACTGTTGTGTTGGTACAGTAACTGTTGAGTTGGTAGAGTAACTGTTGTCTTCGTGCAGTAACTCTTGTGTTGGTGCAGTAACTGATGAGTTGGTAGAGTAACTGTTGTGTTGCTGCAGTAACTGTTGTGTTGGTGCAGTAACTGTTGTGTTGGTGTAGTAACTGATGTGTTGGTGTAGTAACTGTTGTGTTGGTGTAGTAACTGTTGTCTTCGAGCAGTAACTGTTGTGTTGGTGCAGTAACTGTTGTGTTGGTGCAGTAACTGATGTGTTGGTGCAGTAACTTTTGTCTTCGTGCAGTAACTGTTGTGTTGGTACAGTAACTGTTGTGTTGGTGCAGTAACTGTTGTGATGGTACAGTAACTGTCGTGTTGGTACAGTAACTATTGTGTTGGTGCAGTAACTGATGTGTTGGTGCAGTAACTGTTGTGTTGGTGTAGTAACTGTTGTCTTCGTGCAGTAACTGTTGTGTTGGTGCAGTAACTGTTGTGTTGGTGCAGTAACTGATGTGTTGGTGCAGTAACTGATGTGTTGGTGCAGTAACTGTTGTCTTCGTGCAGTAACTGTTGTGTTGGTACAGTAACTGTTGTGTTGCTGCAGTAACTGTTGTGTTGGTACAGTAACTGTCGTGTTGGTACAGTAACTATTGTGTTGGTGCAGTAACTGTTGTGTTGGTACAGTAACTGTTGTGTTGGTGAAGTAACTGATCTGTTGGTGCAGTAACTGTTGTGTTGGTGTAGTAACTGTTGTCTTCGTGCAGTAACTGTTGTGTTGGTGCAGTAACTGTTGTGTTGGTGCAGTAACTGACGTGTTGGTGCAGTAACTGATGTGTTGGTACAGTAACTGTTGTGTTGGTGCAGTAACTGATGTGTTGGTGCAGTAACTGTTGTTTTGGTGCAGTAACTGTTGTCTTCGTGCAGTAACTGATGTGTTGGTGCAGTAACTGTTGTGTTGGTGTAGTAACTGTTGTCTTCGTGCAGTAACTGTTGTGTTGGTGCAGTAACTGTTGTGTTGGTGTAGTAACTGTTGTCTTCGTGCAGTAACTGTTGTGTTGGTGCAGTAACTGCTGTGTTGGTGCAGTAACTGTTGTGTTGGTACAGTAACTGTTGTGTTGGTGTAGTAACTGTTGTGTTGGTACAGTAACTGTGGTGTTGGTACAGTAACTGTTGTGTTGGTGCAGTAACTGTTGTGTTGGTGCAGTAACTGCTGTGTTGGTGCAGTAACTGATGTGTTGGTGCAGTAACTGTTGTGTTGGTGTAGTAACTGTTGTGTTGGTGCAGTAACTGTTGTGTTGGTGCAGTAACTGTTGTCTTCGTGCAGTAACTGTTGTGTTGGTGCAGTAACTGTTGTGTTGGTGTAGTAACTGTTGTGTTGGTGCAGTAACTGTTGTGTTGGTGCAGTAACTTATGTGTTGGTACAGTAACTGTTGTGTTGGTGCAGTAACTGATGTGTTGGTGCAGTAACTCTTGTGTTGGTGTAGTAACTGTTGTGTTGGTGTAGTAACTGTTGTGTTGGTGCAGTAACTGATGTGTTGGTGCAGTAACTGTTGTGTTGGTACAGAAACTGATGTGTTGGTGCAGTAACTGTTGTTTTGGTGCAGTAACTGTTGTCTTCGTGCAGTAACTGATGTGTTGGTGCAGTAACTGTTGTGTTGGTGTAGTAACTGTTGTCTTCGTGCAGTAACTGTTGTGTTGGTGCAGTAACTGTTGTGTTGGTGTAGTAACTGTTGTCTTCGTGCAGTAACTGTTGTGTTGGTGCAGTAACTGCTGTGTTGGTGCAGTAACTGTTGTGTTGGTACAGTAACTGTTGTGTTGGTGTAGTAACTGTTGTGTTGGTACAGTAACTGTGGTGTTGGTACAGTAACTGTTGTGTTGGTGCAGTAACTGTTGTGTTGGTGCAGTAACTGCTGTGTTGGTGCAGTAACTGATGTGTTGGTGCAGTAACTGTTGTGTTGGTGTAGTAACTGTTGTGTTGGTGCAGTAACTGTTGTGTTGGTGCAGTAACTGTTGTCTTCGTGCAGTAACTGTTGTGTTGGTGCAGTAACTGTTGTGTTGGTGTAGTAACTGTTGTGTTGGTGCAGTAACTGTTGTGTTGGTGCAGTAACTTATGTGTTGGTACAGTAACTGTTGTGTTGGTGCAGTAACTGATGTGTTGGTGCAGTAACTGTTGTGTTGGTGTAGTAACTGTTGTGTTGGTGTAGTAACTGTTGTGTTGGTGCAGTAACTGATGTGTTGGTGCAGTAACTGTTGTGTTGGTACAGAAACTGATGTGTTGGTGCAGTAACTGTCGTG
>NC_091347.1:11304946-11521254 GCF_038502225.1 Cherax quadricarinatus | reverse complement strand
CAAAAATTTATGGATTTTCAAACTTTTAATCAGAAATTACTAATGGAATTGAAATTTTCGAGGCTTTTCAACATTTTAAAGTATATTATACATTTTTCAAAAAGCCCATAAAATTTCGAAGAAATTCGGAAATAATTATGAATATTTCATATATTTTTTTTAAAATAACAAAAACATTGAAAAAAAATCGAAAAATATTGCAAAATGATGTTTTACTCCATATTTCGACGGTTTAGAGCATTTAGAACTCTTTTCAGACAAACCTGATTTTCTTTTAAAAATTCATGGATTTTCAAACTTTTTTATCAGAATTACTGATGGAATTGAATTTTATGCTGAAAGTAACTTAAATATGACGTTTTAGTGTAGTATTGTGTCAATATATATTTCAAGTGTGAAAATACATGTATTTTAGCTAAAAACAAAGGTTTAACTGAAAAGTGCTCTAAATGCTGAAAATCGTCGAAATATGCAGTAAAACATCATTTTACCATACTTTTCGATTTTTTCAATGCTTCAGGTATTTTTAAAAATAGCAAAAGCACTGAAATAATCGAAAAATAAGGTAAAATATTGTTTTATTGTATATTTCGACGATTTGGAGCATTTAGAACACTTTTCAAACAAACCTTGCTTTTTAGCTAAAATACATGGATTTTCGAACTATTTTATCAGAATTACTAATGGAATTGAAATTTTCGAGGCTTTTCAACATTTTAAAGTATATTACATGTTTTTCAAGAAGCCCACAAAATCTCAATGAAATTCAGAAATAATTTTGAATATTTCATATATTTTTGAAAATACCAAAAGCATTGAAAAAATCGAAAAATATGGCAAAATGATATTTTACCCTATATTTCGACGATTTAGAGCATTTAGAACACTTTTCAAACAAACCTGATTTTTTAGCTAAAATTCATGGATTTTCAAACTTTTTTATCAGAATTACTGATGGAATTGAATTTTATGCTGAAGTAACTTAAATACGACATTTTACTGTAGTATTGTGTCAATATATTTCAAGTGTGAAAATCCATGTATTTTAGCTAAAAAGAAACGTTTGTTTGAAAAGTGCTCTAAAAGCTCCAAATCGTCGAAATATGCAGTAAAACAATATTTTACCATATTTCTCGATTTTTTCAATGCATTTGCTATTTTTAAGAATACCTGAAGCATTGAAAAAAATCGAAAAATATGGTAAAATGATGTCTTACTGCATATTTCGACGATTTTCAGCATTTAAAGCAGTTTTCAATTAAACCTTTCTTTTTAGCTAAAATACATGGATTTTCACACTTGAAATATATATTGACAAAATTCTACAATAAAATGTCATATTTAAGTTATTTTCAGCATAAAATTCAATTCCATCAGTAACTCTGATAAAAAAGTTCGAAAATCCATGAATTTTAGCTAGAAAATCAGGTTTGTCTGAAGTGTTCTAAATGCTCTAAATAGTCGAAATATGGAGTAAAACATCATATTGCCATATTTATCGTTTTTTTTTCAATGCTTTTGGTATTTTTGAAAAAGGTATGAAATATATGAAATACCTGAAATATATGAAATACCTGAAGAATTGAAAAAATCAAAAAATATTGTAAAATGATGTTTTACTGCATATTTCGACGATTTGGAGCATTTAGAACACTTTTCAGACAAACCTGATTTTTTAGCTAAAGTTCATGGATTTTCAAACCTTTTTATCAGAGTTACTGATGGAATTGAATTTTATACTGAAAATAACTTAAATATGACATTTCAATGTAGAATTTTGTCAATATATGTTTCAAGTGTGAAAATCCATGTATTTTAGCTAAAAAGAGAGTATTAATTGAAAAGTGCTCTAAATGCTGAAAATCGTCGAAATATGCAGTAAAACATCATTTTACTATATTTTTCGATTTTTTCAATGCTTCAGGTATTTTTAAAAATAGCAAAAGCAATGAAAAAATCTAGCAATATTGTAAAATACTAATGAAATTGAAATTTTCGGGGCTTTTCAACATTTTAAAGTATTTTACATATTTCTCATATAGCCCATAAAATTTCTTTGAAATTCTGAAATAATTTTGAATATTTTATATATTTTTTAAAAATACTAAAAGCATTTCAAGTGTGAAAATCCATTGAAAAAATCGAAAAATATGGTAAAATGTTTTACTGCATATTTCGAAGATTTGGAGCATTTAGAACACTTTTCAGACAAATCTGATTTTTTAGATAAAATTCACGGATTTTCAAACTTTTTATCTGAATTACTAATGGAATTGAAATTTTCGAGGCTTTTCAAAATTTTAAATTATATTACATATTTTTCAAGAAGCCCATAAAATTTCAATGAAATTCAGAAATAATTTTGAATATTTTATATATTTTTTAAAAATACCAAAAGCATTGAAAAAATCGAAAAATCTGTCAACATGATGTTTCACTTCATATTTCGAAGATTTAGAGCATTTAGAACACTTTTCAGACAAATCTGATTTTTTAGATAAAATTCACGGATTTTCAAACTTTTTTATCAGAATTACTGATGGAATTGAATTTTATGCTGAAAGTAACTTAAATATGACATTTTAGTGTATTATTGTGCCAATATATATTTCAAGTGTGAAAATCCATTTATTTTAGCTAAAAAGAAAGGTTTGTTTGAAAAGTGCTCTAAATGCTCCAAATCGTCAAAATGTGCAGTAAAACAATATTTTCCCATATTTTTCGATTTTTTTCAATGCTTTTGCTATTTTTAAAAATACCTGAAGCATTGAAAAAAACAAAAAATGTGGTATAATGATGTTTTACTGCATATTACGGCGATTTTCAGCATTTAGAGCATTTTTCAATTAAATCTTTCTTTTTACCTAAAATACATGGATTTTCACACTTGAAATATATATTGACACAATACTACACTAAAATGTCATATGTAAGTTATTTTCAGCGTAAAATTCAATTCCATCAGTTATTCTGATAAAAAAGTTTGGAAATCCATGAATTTTAGCTAAAAAATCAGGTTTGTCTGAAAAGAGTTCTAAATGCTCTGAATCGTCGAAATATGTAGTTAAACATCATTTTGCCATATTTTTCGTTTTTTTCAATGCTTTTGGTATTTTTGAAAAATATGTGAAATATATGAAATACTTGAAATATATGAAATACCTGAAGCATTGAAAAAATCGAAAAATATTGTAAAATGATGTTTTACTGCATATTTCGACGATTTGGAGCATTTAGAACACTTTTCAGACAGACCTGATTTTTTAGCTAAAATTCATGGATTTTCAAACTTTTTCATCAGAATTACTAATGAAATTGAAATTTTCGGGGCTTTTCAACATTTTAAAGTATTTTACATATTTCTCAAAAAGCCATAAATTTTCGATGAAATTCAGAAATAATTTTGAATATTTCATATATTTTTTAAAAATACCAAAAGCATTGATAAAATCGAGAAATGTGACAAAATGATGTTTTACTGCATATTTCGACGACTTAGAGCATTTAGAACACTTTTCAGACAAACTTGATTTTTTAGCTAAAATTCATGGATTTTCAAAGCTTTTTATCAGAATAACTGATGGAATTGAATTTTATGCTGAAAGTAAATTAAATATGACATTTTCGTGTAGTATTGTGTCTATATATATATAAAATATATCTATATATATATATATATATATATATATATATATATATATATATATATATATATATATATATATATATATATATATATATATATATATATATATATATATATATATATATATATATATATATATATTATATGTAGTTATAGTTATAAAGAAATATTCCATGTTTGTTTAAAGAAAGGTTTGTTTGATCTAAATGCTCCAAATCGGTGAAATATGCAGTAAAATAATATTTTACCATATTTTTCGATTTTTTCATTGTTTTTGCTATTTTTAAAAATACCTGAAGCATTGAAAAAATCGAAAAATATGGTAAAATGATGTTTTACTGCATATTTCGACGATTTTCAGCATTTAGAGCACTTTTCAATTAAATTTTTCTTTTTAGCTAAAATACATGGATTTTCACACTTGAAATATATATTGACAAACTTCTACACTGAAATGTCATATTTAAGTTATTTTCAGCATAAAATTCAATTCCATCAGTAACTCTGATAAAAAGGTTTGAAAATATATGAATTTTAGCTGAAAAATCAAGTTTGTCTGAAAAGTGTTCTAAATGCTCTAAATCGTCGAAATATGGAGTAAAACATCATTTTGCCATATTTTTCGATTTTTTCAATGCTTTTGGTATTTTTGAAAAATATATGAAATATATGAAATACCTGAAATATATGAAATACCTGAAGCATTGAAAAAATCGAAAAATATTGTATAATGATGTTTTACTGCATATTTCGACGATTTGAAGCATTTAGAACACTTTTCAGACAATCCTGATTTTTTAGCTAAAATTCATGTATTTTCAAACTTTTTAATCAGAATTACTAATAGAATTGAAATTTTCGAGGCTTTTCAACATTTTAAAGTAATTTACATATTTTTCAAGAAGCTAATAAAATTTCAATGAAATTCAGAAATGATTTTGAATATTTTATATATTTTTTAAAAATACCAAAAGCATTGAAAAACTCGAAAAATATGGCAAAATGATGTTTCACTTCATATTTTGAAGATTTAGAGCATTTAGAACACTTTTCAGACAAACCTGATTTTTTAGATAAAATTCATGGATTTTCAAACTTTTTTATCAGAATTACTGATGGAATTGAATTTTATGCTGAAAGTAACTTAATTACGACATTTTAGTGTATTATTGCGCCATTATATATTTCAAGTGTGAAAATCCATGTATTATAGCTAAAAAGAAAGGTTTGTTTGAAAAGTGCTCTAAATCCTCCAAATCGTCGAAATATGCAGTAAAACAATATTTTACCATATTTTTCGATTTTTTTCAATGCTTTTGCTATTTTTAAAAATACCTGAAGCATTCAAAAAATCGAAAAATATGGTAAAATGATGTTTTACTGCATTTTACTGGATTTTAAAAATAACTTCTGAATTTCTTCGAAATTTTATGGGCATTTTGAAAAATATGTAATATACTTTAAAATGTTGAAAAGCCTCGAAAATTTCAATTACATTAGTAATTCTGATAAAAAAGTTTGAAAATCCATGAATTTTAGCTAAAAAATCAGCTTTGTCTGAAAAGTGTTCTAAAAGCTCCAAATTGTGGAAACATATGGAAAATTCTTAAATATGACATTTTAGTGTAGTATTGTGTCAATATATTTCAAGTGTGAAAATCCATGTATTTTAGCTAAAAAGAAAGGTTTGTTTGAAATGTGCTCTAAATGCTCCAAATCGTCGAAATATGCAGTAAAACATCATTTTACCATATTTTTTTTTTTTCTCAATGCTTTTTGTATTTTTTGAAAAATATATGAAAAATATGAAATACCTTAAATATATGAAATACCTGAAGCATTGAAAAAATCGAAAAATATTGTAAAATGATATTTTACTGCATATTTCGACGATTTGGAGCATTTAGAACACTTTTCAGGCAAACCTGATTTCTTAGCTAAAATTCATGAATTTTCAAACTTTTTGATCAGAATTACTATTGGAATTTAAATTTTCCAGTTTTTTCACCATTTTAAAGCATATTACATATTTCTCAAAAAGCTCATAAAATTTCGATGAAATTCAGAAATAATTTTGAATATTTCAAATATTTTTTAAAAATACCAAAAGCATTGAAAAAATCGAAAAATGTGACAAAATTATGTTTTATTGCATATTTCGACGATTTAGAGCATTTAGAACACTTTTCAGACAAACCTGTTTTTTAGCTAAAATTAATGGATTTTCAAACTTTTTTATCATAATTAATGATGGAATTGAATTTTATGCTGAAAGTAACTTAAATATGACATTTTAGTGTAGTATTGTGTCAATATATATTTCAATATATATTTTTTAAATGCTGAAATATATGAAATACCTGAAGCATTGAAAAAATAGAAAAAATTTGGTAAAATGATGTTTTACTGCATATTTCGACTATATTTTCAGACAAACTTGATTTTTTAGCTAAAATTCATGGATTTTCA
Source organism: Cherax quadricarinatus (assembly GCF_038502225.1). Classification (NCBI taxonomy): domain Eukaryota; kingdom Metazoa; phylum Arthropoda; class Malacostraca; order Decapoda; family Parastacidae; genus Cherax; species Cherax quadricarinatus. Next base: position 11,515,139 of record NC_091347.1, on the reverse strand, counting down.
AACTTTTTAATCAGAATTACTAATAGAATTGAAATTTTCGAGGCTTTTCAACATTTTAAAGTATATTACATATTTTTCAAAAAGCCCGTAAAATTTCGATGAAATTCGGAAATAATTATGAATATTTCATATTTCGACGATTTAGAGCATTTGGAACTCTTTTCAGACAAACCTGATTTTTTAGCTAAAATTCATGGATTTTCAAACTTTTTTATCAGAATAACTGATGGAATTGAATTTTAAGCTGAAAAAAACTTACATATGACATTTTAGTGTAGTATTGTGTCAATATATATTTCAAGTGTGAAAATCCATGTATTTTAGCTAAAAAGAAAGGTTTGTTTGAAAAGTGCTCTACACGCTCCAAATCGTCGAAATATGCAGTAAAACAATATTTTACCATATTTTTCGATTTTTTCAATGCTTTTGCTATTTTTAAAAATACCTGAAGCGTTGAAAAAATCGAAAAATATGGTAAAATGATGTTTTACTGCATATTTCGACGATTTTCAGCATTTAGAGCATTTTTCAATTAAACCTTTCTTTTTAGCTAAAATACATGGATTTTCACACTTTTAATATATATTGACACAGTACTACACTAAAATGTCATATGTAAGTTATTTTCAGCGTAAAATTCAATTCCATCAGTTATTCTGATAAAAAAGTTTGAAAATCCATGTATTTTAGCTAAAAAGAAAGTATTAATTGAAAAGTGCTCTAAATGCTGAAAATCGTCGAAATATGCAGTAAAACATCATTTTACTATATTTTTCGATTTTTTTGTCAATGAAATACTTGAAATATATTCAGATGAAAAAATTTTGTAAAATGATGTTTTAGCAAATTTGGAGCATTTAGAAAAACCTGATTTTTTCTAAAATTCATGGATTTTCAAATTTTCATCAAATTACTAATGAAATTGAAATTTTCGGGGCTTTTCAACATTTTAAAGTATTTTACATATTTCTCATATAGCCCATAAAATTTCGATGAAATTCTAAAATAATTTTGAATATTTTATATATTTTTTTAAAATACTAAAAGCATTTCAAGTGTGAAAATCCATGTATTTTAGCTAAAAAGAAAGGTTTGTTTGAAAAGTGCTCTAAATGCTCAAAATCGTCGATATATACAGTAAAAACATGATTTTACCATATTTTTCGATTTTTTCAACGCTTTTGCTATTTTTAAAAACACCTGAAGCATTGAAAAAATCGGAAAATGTGGTAAAATGTTTTACTGCATATTTGGAAGATTTGGAGCATTTAGAACACTTTTAAGACAAACCTAATTTTTTAGCTAAAATTCATGGATTTTGAAACTATTTTATCAGAATTACTAATGGAATTGAAGTTTTCGAGGCTTTCAACATTTTAAAGTATATTACATATTTTTCAAGAAGCCCATAAAATTTCAATGAAATTCAGAAATAATTTTGAATATTTAATGTTTCTTAAAAATACCAAAAGCATTGAAAAAATCGTAATATATGGTAAAATGATGCTTTACTTCATATTTCGACGATTTCAAGCATTTAGAACACTTCTCAGACAAACCTGATTTTTTAGCTAAAATTCATGGATTTTAGTGTAGTATTGTGTCAATATATATTTCAAGTGTGAAAATCCATGTATTTCAGCTAAAAAGAAAGGTTTGTTTGAAAAGTGCTATAAATGCTCCAAATCAACGAAATATGCAGTAAAACAATATTTTACGATATTTTTCGATTTTTTTCAATGCTTTTGCTATTTTTAAAAATACCTGAAGTATTGAAAAAATCGAAAAATATGGTAAAATGATGTTTTACTGCATATTTCGACGATTTTCAGCATTTAGAGCATTGGAGCATTTAGAACACTTTTGAGACAAACCTGATTTTTTAGCTAAAATTCATGGATTTTCAAACTATTTTATCTGAATTACTAATGGAATTGAAATTTTCGAGGCTTTTCAAAATTTTAAATTATATTACATATTTTTCAGAAAGCCCTAAAATTTCAATGAAATTCAGAAATAATTTTGAATATTTTATATATTTTTTAAAAATACCAAAAGCATTGAAAAAAACGAAAAATATGGCAAAATGATGTTTTACTCCATATTTCGACGATTTAGAGCATTTAGAACACTTTTCAGACAAACCTGATTTTTTTTAGCTAAAATTCGTGGATTTTCAAACTTTTTATCAGAATTACTGATGGAATTGAATTTTATGCTGAAAGTAACTTAAATATGACATTTTCGTCTAGTATTGTGTCAATATATATTTCAAGTGCGAAAATCCATGTATTTTAGCTAAAAGAAAGGTTTGCTTGAAAAGCTCTAAATGCTCCAAATCTGAAACATGCAGTAAAACAACAATTTTACAATATTGTTCGATTTTTTCAATGCTTTTGCTATTTTTAAAAATACCTGATGCAATAAAAAAATCGAAAAATATGGTAAAATGATGTTTTACTGCATACTTCGACGATTTTCAGCATTTTGAGCACTTTTCAATTAAACCTAACTTTTTAGTTAAAATTCATGGACTTTCACACTTGAAATATATATTGCCATATTTAAGTTACTTACTGATGGAAATCAGTAATTCTGATAAAAAAGTTTGAAAATCCATGAATTTTAGCTAAAAAATCAGGTTTGTCTGAAAAGTGTTCTAAATGCTCTAAATCATCGAAATATGCAGTAAAACATAATTTTGCCATATTTTTCGATTTTTTTCAATGCTTTTAGTATTTTTTAAAAAAATATGAAATATATGAAATGCCTGAAATATACGAAATACCTGAAGCATTGAAAAAATCGAAAAATATGGTAAAATGATGTTTTTCTGCATATTTCGACGATTTGGAGCATTTAGAACACTTTTCAGACAAACCTGATTTTTTTGCAAAAATTTATGGATTTTCAAACTTTTTAATCATAATTACTAATGGAATTGAAATTTTCGAGGCTTTTCAACATTTTAAAGTATATTATATATTTTTCAAAAAGCCCATAAAATTTCGAAGAAATTCGGAAATAATTATGAATATTTCATATAATTTTTTTAAAATACCACAAACATTGAAAAAAAATCGAAAAATATTGCAAAATGATGTTTTACTCCATATTTCGACGATTTAGAGCATTTAGAACTCTTTTCAGACAAACCTGATTTTTTTTAAAAAATTCATGGATTTTCAAACTTTTTTATCAGAATTACTGATGGAATTGAATTTTATGCTGAAAGTAACTTAAATATGACGTTTTAGTGTAGTATTGTGTCAATATATATTTCAAGTGTGAAAATCCATGTATTTTAGCTAAAAAGAAATGTTTAATTGAAAAGTGCTCTAAATGCTGAAAATCGTCGAAATATGCAGTAAAACATCATTTTACCATACTTTTAGATTTTTTCAATGCTTCAGGTATTTTTAAAAATAGCAAAAGCACTGAAATAATCGAAAAATAAGGTAAAATATTGTTTTATTGCATATTTCGACGATTTGGAGCATTTAGAACACTTTTCAAACAAACCTTGCTTTTTAGCTAAAATACATGGATTTTCGAACTATTTTATCAGAATTACTTATGGAATTGAAATTTTCAAGGCTTTTCAACTTTTTAAAGTATATTACATGTTTTTCAAGAAGCCCATAAAATCTCAATGAAATTCAGAAATAATTTTGAATATTTCATATATTTTTGAAAATACCAAAAGCATTGAAAAAATCGAAAAATATGGCAAAATGATATTTTACTCTATATTTCGACGATTTAGAGCATTTAGAACACTTTTCAGACAAACCTGATTTTTTAGCTAAAATTCATGGATTTTCAAACTTTTTTATCAGAATTACTAATGAAATTGAAATTTTCGGGGCTTTTCAATATTTTCAAGTATTTTACATATTTCTCATAAAGCCCATAAAATTTCGATGAAATTCAGAATTAATTTTGAATATTTCATATATTTTTTAAAAATACCAAAAGCATTGAAAAAATCGAAAAATATGGCAAAATGATGTTTTACTCCATATTTCGACGATTTAGAGCATTTAGAACACTTCTCAGACAAACCTGATTTTTTTAGCTAAAATTCATGGATTTTCAAACCTTTTTATCAGAATTACTGATGGAATTGAATTTTATGATGAAAGTAACATAGATATGACATTTTCGTGTAGTATTGTGTCAATATATATTTCAAGTGTGAAAATCCATGTATTTTAGTTAAAAAGAAAGGTTTGTTTGAAAAGTGCTCTAAATGCTCCAAATCGCCGAAATATGTAGTAAAACAATATTTTACAATATTGTTCGATTTTTTCATTGCTTTTGCTATTTTTAAAAATACCTGAAGCATTGAAAAAATCAAAAAGAAAAATATTAAAACTAAAATGATGTTTTCACATATTTCGACGATTTTCAGCATTTAGAGCACTTTTCAATTAAACCTTTCTTTTTAGCTAAAATACATGGATATTCACACTTGAAATATATATTAACAAAATGTCATATTTAATTTACTTTCAGTAATTCTGATAAAAAAAAGTTTGAAAATCCATGAATTATTGGTAAAAAATCAGGTTTGTTTGAAAAGTGTTCTAAATGCTCTAAATCGTCGAAATATAAAGTAAAACATCATATTCCCATATTTATCGTTTTTTTTTCAATGCTTTTGGTATTTTTGAAAAAGGTATGAAATATATGAAATACCTGAAATATATGAAATACCTGAAGAATTGAAAAAATCGAAAAATATTGTAAAATGATGTTTTACTGCATATTTCGACGATTTGGAGCATTTAGAACACTTTTCAGACAAACCTGATTTTTTAGCTAAAATTCATGGATTTTCAAACTTTTTTATCTGAGTTACTGATGGAATTGAATTTTATACTGAAAATAACTTAAATATGACATTTCAGTGTAGAATTTTGTCAATATATATTTCAAGTGTGAAAATCCATGTATTTTAGCTAAAAAGAAAGTATTAATTGAAAAGTGCTCTAAATGCTGAAAATCGTCGAAATATGCAGTAAAACATCATTTTTCGATTTTTTCAATGCTTCAGGTATTTTTAAAAATAGCAAAAGCAATGAAAAAAATCGAACAATATTGTAAAATACTAATGAAATTGAAATTTTCGGGGCTTTTCAGCATTTTAAAGTATTTTACATATTTTAGCTATAAAGAAAGTATTAATTTAAAAGTGCTCTAAATGCTGAAAATCGTCGAAATATGCAGTAAAACATCATTTTTCGATTTTTTCAATGCTTCAGGTATTTTTAAAAATAGCAAAAGCAATGAAAAAATCGAACAATATTGTAAAATACTAATGAAATTGAAATTTTCGGGGCTTTTCAACATTTTAAAGTATTTTACATATTTCTCTTATAGCCCATAAAATTTCGATGAAATTCTGAAATAATTTTGAATATTTCATATATTTCTTAAAAATACCAAAAGCATTGATAAAATCGAAAAATGTGACAAAATGATGTTTTACTGCATATTTCGACGATATAGAGCATTTGGGACACTTTTCAGACAAACCAGTTTTTTTTAGCTAAAATTCATGGATTTTCAAACTTTTTTATCAGAATTACTGATGGAATTGAAATTTTCGAGACTTTTCAACATTTTAAAGTATATTACATATTTTTCAAGAAGCTAATAAAATTTCAATGAAATTCAGAAATAATTTTGAATATTTTATATATTTTTTAAAAATACTAAAAGCATTTCAAGTGTGAAAATCCATGTATTTTAGCTAAAAAGAAAGGTTTGTTTGAAAAGTGGTCTAAATCCTCAAAATCGTCGAAATATACAGTAAAAATATGATTTTACCATATTTTTCGATTTTTTTCAATGCTTTTGCTATTTTTAAAAACACCTGAAGCATTGAAAAAATCGGAAAATATGGTAAAATGTTTTACTGCATATTTGGAAGATTTTGAGCATTTAGAACACTTTTGAGACAAACCTAATTTTTTAGCTAAAATTCATGGATTTTGAAACTATTTTATCAGAATTACTAATGGAATTGAAGTTTTCGAGGCTTTCAACATTTTAAAGTATATTACATATTTTTCAAGAAGCCCATAAAATTTCAATGAAATTCAGAAATAATTTTGAATATTTAATATGTTTCTTAAAAATACCAAAAGCATTGAAAAAATCGAAATATATGGTAAAATGATGCTTTACTGCATATTTCGACGATTTTAAGCATTTAGAACACTTTTCAGACAAACCTGATTTTTCAGCTAAAATTCATGGATTTTCAAACTTTTTTATCAGAATTACTGATGGAATTGAATTTTATGCGGAAAGTAACTTAAATATGACATTTTAGTGTAGTATTGTGTCAATATATATTTCAAGTGTGAAAATCCATGTATTTCAGCTAAAAAGAAAGGTTTGTTTGAAAAGTGCTCTAAATGCTCCAAATCAACGAAATATGCAGTAAAACATCATTTTACCATATTTCTCGACTTTTTCAAAGATTTTGCTATTTTTAAAAATACCTGAAGTATTGAAAAAATCGAAAAATATGGTAAAATAATGCTTCACTGCATATTTCGACGATTTTCAGCATTTAGAGCACTTGTCAATTAAACCTTACTTTTTAGCTAAAATACATGGATTTTCACACTTGAAATATATATTAACAAAATGTCATATTTAATTTACTTTCAGTAATTCTGATAAAAAAAAGTTTGAAAATCCATGAATTATTGGTAAAAAATCAGGTTTGTCTGAAAAGTGTTCTAAATACTCTAAATCGAAAATCGAAATATGCAGTAAAGATCATTTTGCCATATTTTTCGATTTTTGAATCTTTGGTATTTTTTAAAAATGTATGAAATATATGAAATACCTGAAATATATGAAATACCTGAAGCATTGCAAAAATAGAAAAATTTGGTAAAATGATGTTTTACTGCATATTTCGACTATTTTATAGCATTTAGAACACTTTTCAGACAAACCTGATTTTTTAGCTAAAATTCATTGATTTTCAAACTTTTTTATCAGAATTACTAATAGAATTGAAATTTTCGAAGCTTTTCAACATTTTAAAGTATACTACATATTTTTCAAGAAGCTAATAAAATTTCAATGAAATTCAGAAATGATTTTGAATATTTAATTTATTTTTTTAAAAGTACCAAAAGCATTGAAAAAATCGAAAAATATGGCAAAATGATGTTTTACTTTATATTTCGAATATGTAGAGCATTTAGAACACTTTTCAGACAAACCTGTATTTTTAGCTAAAATTCATGGATTTTCAAACTTTTGTATCAGAACTACTGATGGAATTGAATTTTATGCTGAAAGTAACTTAAATATGATATTTTAGTGTAGTATTTTGTCAATATATATTTCAATTTATATTTTTTAAATGCTTTTGGTATTTTAAAAAAATACATGAATTATTAAAAATTATTTCTTAATTTCTTTGAAATTTTATAGGCATTTTGAAAAATATGTAATATACTTTAAAATGCTGAAAAGCCTCGAAAATTTCAATTACTTTAGTAATTCTGATAAAAAGTTGGAAAATCCATTAATTTTAGCTAAAAATCAGCTTTGTCTGAAAAGTGTTCTAAATGCTCCAAATTGTGAAATATATGAAAAATTCTTAAATATGACATTTTAGTGTAGTATTGTGTCAATAAATATTTCAAGTGTGAAAATCCATGTATTTTAGCTAAAAAGTTAGGTTCAATTGAAAAGTGCTCTAAATGCTGAAAATCGCCGAAATATGCAGTAAAATATCATTTTACCATATTTTTTCGATTTTTCAATGCTTTTTCTATTTTTGCTAATACCTTAAGCATTGAAAAAATCGAAAAATATGGTAAAATGTTTTACTGCATATTTCGAAGATTTGGAGCATTTAGAACACTTTTGAGACAAACCTGATTTTTTAGCTAAAATTCGTGGATTTTCAAACTATTTTATCTGAATTACTAATGGAATTGAAATTTTCGAGGCTTTTCAAAATTTTAAATTATATTACATATTTTTCAAAAAGCCCTAAAATTTCAATGAAATTTAGAAATAATTTTGAATATTTTATATATTTTTTAAAAATACCAAAAGCATTGAAAAAAAACAAAAAATATGGCAAAATGATGTTTTACTCCATATTTCGACGATTTAGAGCATTTAGAACACTTTTCAGACAAACCTGATTTTTTTTAGCTAAAATTCGTGGATTTTCAAACTTTTGATCAGAATTACTGATGGAATTGAATTTTATGCTGAAAGTAACTTAAATATGACAATTTCGTGTAGTATTGTGTCAATATATATTTCAAGTGTGAAAATCCATGTATTTTAGTTAAAAAGAAAGGTTTGCTTGAAAAGTGCTCTAAATGCACCAAATCGCCGAAACATGCAGTAAAACAATATTTTACAATATTGTTCGATTTTTTCATTGCTTTTGCTATTTTTAAAAATATCTGAAGCATTGAAAAAATCGAAAAATATGGTAAAATGATGTTTTACTGCATACTTCGACGATTTTCAGCATTTAGCATCTTTTCAATTCAACAAACCTTTCTTTTAGCTAAAATACATGGATTTTCACACTTGAAATATATATTGACAAAATGTCATATTTAAGTTACTTTCAGTAATTCTGATAAAAAGTTTGAAAATCCGATTTTGACTTTAGCTAAAAATCATGAAAAGTTTATTCAGCTAATGTCTAAATCATCGAAATAGCAGTAAAACATCATTTTGCCATATTTTTTCGATTTTTTTCAATGCTTTGGAATACTTTTGAAAATGTATGAAATATATGAAATACCTGAAATATATGAAATACCTGAAGCATTGAAAAAATAGAAAAATTTGGTCAAATGATGTTTTACTGCACATTTCGACGATTTGGAGCATTTAGAACACTTTTCAGACAAACCTGATTTTTTTGCAAAAATTTATGGATTTTCAAACTTTTTAATCAGAATTACTAATGGAATTGAAATTTTCGAGGCTTTTCAACATTTTAAAGAAATTCGGAAATAATTATGAATATTTCATATATTTTTTTTAAAATACCAAAAACTGAAAAAAAATCGAAAAATATTGCAAAACGATGTTTTACTCCATATTTCGACGATTTAGATCATTTAGAACTCTTTTCAGACTAACCTGATTTTTTTTTAAAAATTCATGGATTTTCAAACTTTTTTATCAGAATTACTGATGGAATTGAATTTTATGCTGAAAGTAACTTAAATATGACGTTTTAGTGTAGTATTGTGTCAATATATATTTCAAGTGTGAAAATCCATGTATTTTAGCTAAAAACAAAGGTTTAATTGAAAAGTGCTCTAAATGCTGAAAATCGTCGAAATATGCAGTAAAACATCATTTTACCATACTTTTCGATTTTTTCAATGCTTCAGGTATTTTTAAAAATAGCAAAAGCACTGAAATAATCGAAAAGTAAGGTAAAATATTGTTTTATTGTATATTTCGACGATTTGGAGCATTTAGAACACTTTTCAAACAAACCTTGCTTTTTAGCTAAAATACATGGATTTTCGAACTATTTTATCAGAATTACTAAGGGAATTGAAATTTTCGAGGCTTTTCAACATTTTAAAGTATATTACATGTTTTTCAAGAAGCTAATAAAATTTCAATGAAATTCAGAAATGATTTTGAATATTTAATTTATTTTTTTAAAAATACCAAAAGCATTGAAAAAATCGAAAAATATGGCAAAATGATGTTTTACTTTATATTTCGAAGATGTAGAGCATTTAGAACACTTTTCAGACAAACCTGTATTTTTAGCTAAAATTCATGGATTTTCAAACTTTTGTATCAGAACTACTGATGGAATTGAATTTTATGCTGAAAGTAACTTAAATATGATTTTTTAGTGTAGTATTTTGTCAATATATATTTCAATTTATATTTTTTAAATGCTTTTGGTATTTTTAAAAAATACATGAATTATTAAAAATTATTTCTGAATTTCTTTGAAATTTTTTAGGCATTTTGAAAAATATGTAATATACTTTAAAATGTTAAAAAGCCTCGAAAATTTCAATAACATTAGTAATTCTGATAAAAAAGTTTGAAAATCCATGAATTTTAGCTAAAATATCAGCTTTGTCTGAAAAGTGTTCTATATGCTCCAAATTGTGGAAATATATGAAAAATTCTTAAATATGTCATTTTAGTGTTGTATTGTGTCAATATATTTCAAGTGTGAAAATCCATGTATTTTAGCTGAAAAGTAAGGTTTAATTGAAAAGTGCTCTAAATGCTGAAAATCGTCGAAATATGCAGTAAAATATCATTTTACCATATTTTTCGATTTTTTCAATGCTTTTTCTAATTTTGCTAATACCTTAAGCATTGAAAAAATCGAAAAATATGGTAAAATGTTTTACTGCATATTTCGAAGATTTGGAGCATTTAGAACACTTTTGAGACAAACCTGATTTTTTAGCTAAAATTCACAGATTTTCAAACTATTTTATCTGAATTACTAATAAAATTGAAATTTTCGAGGCTTTTCAAAATTTTAAATTATATTACATATTTTTCAAGAAGCCCATAAAATTTCAATGAAATTCAGAAATAATTTTGAATATTTAATATATTTTTTAAAAATACCAAAAGCATTGAAAAAATCGAAAAATATGTCAACATGATGTTTCACTTCATATTTCGAAGATTTAGAGCATTTAGAACACTTTTCAGACAAATCTGATTTTTTAGATAAAATTCACGGATTTTCAAACTTTTTTATCAGAATTACTGATGGAATTGAATTTTATGCTGAAAGTAACTTAAATATGACATTTTAGTGTATTATTGTGCCAATATATATTTCAAGTGTGAAAATCCATTTATTTTAGCTAAAAAGAAAGGTTTGTTTGAAAAGTGCTCTAAATGCTCCAAATCGTCGAAATGTGCAGTAAAACAATATTTTCCCATATTTTTCGATTTTTTTCAATGCTTTTGCTATTTTTAAAAATACCTGAAGCATTGAAAAAACAAAAAATGTGGTAAAATGATGTTTTACTGCATATTTCGGCGATTTTCTGCATTTAGAGCATTTTTCAATTAAATCTTTCTTTTTACCTAAAATACATGGATTTTCACACTTGAAATATATATTGACACAATACTACACTAAAATGTCATATGTAAGTTATTTTCAGCGTAAAATTCAATTTCATCAGTTATTCTGATAAAAAAGTTTGGAAATCCATGAATTTTAGCTAAAAAATCAGGTTTGTCTGAAAAGAGTTCTAAATGCTCTGAATCGTTGAAATACGTAGTTAAACATCATTTTGCCATATTTTTCGTTTTTTTCAATGCTTTTGGTATTTTTGAAAAATGTATGAAATATATGAAATACCTGAAATATATGAAATACCTTAAGCATTGAAAAAAATCGAAAAATATTGTAAAATGATGTTTTACTGCATATTTCGACGATTTGGAGCATTTAGAACACTTTTCAGACAAACCTGATTTTTTAGCTAAAATTCATGGATTTTCAAAGTTTTTTATCAGAATTGCTAACGAAATTGAAATTTTCGGGGCTTTTCAACATTTTAAAGTATTTTACATATTTCTCAAAAAGCCATAAATTTTCGATGAAATTCAGAAATAATTTTGAATATTTCATATATTTTTTAAAATTACCAAAAGCATTGATAAAATCGAGAAATGTGACAAAATGATGTTTTACTGCATATTTCGACGACTTAGAGCATTTAGAACACTTTTCAGACAAACTTGATTTTTTAGCTAAAATTCATGGATTTTCAAAGCTTTTTATCAGAATTACTGATGGAAATGAATTTTATGCTGAAAGTAAATTAAATATGACATTTTCGTGTAGTATTGTGTCAATATATATATAAAATATATATATATATATATATATATATATATATATATATATATATATATATATATATATATATATATATACATATATATATATATATATATATATATATATATATATATATATATATATATATATATATATATATATATATATATATATCTATATATATATATATATATATATATATATATATATATATATATATAATATATATATATATATTCCATGTATTTTAGTTATAAAGAAAGGTTTGTTTGAAAAGTGCTCTAAATGCTCCAAATCGCCGAAATATGCAGTAAAATAATATTTTGCCATATTTTTCGATTTTTTCATTGTTTTTGATTTTTTTAAAAATACCTGAAGCATTGAAAAAATCGAAAAATATGGTAAAATGATGTTTTACTGCATATTTCGACGGTTTTCAGCATTTAGAGCACTTTTCAATTAAATTTTTCTTTTTAGCTAAAATGCATGGATTTTCACACTTGAAAAGATTTAGAGCATTTAGAACACTTTTCAGACAAACCTGATTTTTTAGATAAAATTCATGGATTTTCAAACTTTTTTATCAGAATTACTGATGAAATTGAATTTTATGCTGAAAGTAACTTAAATATGACATTTTAGTGTAGTATTGTGTCAATATATATTTCAATATATATTTTTTAAATGCTGAAATATATGAAATACCTGAAGCATTGAAAAAATAGAAAAATTTGGTAAAATGATGTTTTACTGCATATTTCGACTATTTTATAGCATTTAGAACCCTTTTCAGACAAACTTGATTTTTTAGCTAAAATTCATGGATTTTCAAACTTTTTAATCAGAATTACTAATAGAATTGAAATTTTCGAGGCTTTTCAACATTTTAAAGTATATTACATATTTTTCAAAAAGCCCGTAAAATTTCGATGAAATTCGGAAATAATTATGAATATTTCATATATTTTTTAAAAATACCAAAAACATTGAAAAAAATCGAGAAAATATTGCAAAATGATGTTTAACTCCATATCTCGACGATTTAGACAAACCTGATATTTTAGCAAAAATTCATGGATTTTCAAACTTTTTTATCAGAATTACTGATGGAATTGAAATTTTCGAGGCTTTTCAACATTTTAAAGTATATTACAAATTTTTCAAGAAGCTAATAAAATTTCAATGAAATTCAGAAATGATTTTGAATATTTAATATATTTTTTTAAAAATACCAAAAGCATTGAAAAAATCGAAAAATATGGCAAAATGATGTTTTACTTTATATTTCGAAGATGTAGAGCATTTAGAACACTTTTCAGACAAACCTGTATTTTTAGCTAAAATTCATGGATTTTCAAACTTTTGTATCAGAACTACTGATGGAATTGAATTTTATGCTGAAAGTAACTTAAATATGATATTTTAGTGTAGTATTTAGTCAATATATATTTCAATTTATATTTTTTAAATGCTTTTGGTATTTTTAAAAAATACATGAATTACTAAAAATTATTTCTGAATTTCTTTGAAATTTTATAGGCATTTTGAAAAATATGTAATATACTTTAAAATGTTGAAAAGCCTCGAAAATTTCAATTACATTAGTAATTCTGATAAAAAAGTTTGAAAATCCATGAATTTTAGCTAAAAAATCAGCTTTGTCTGAAAAGTGTTCTAAATGCTCCAAATTGTGGAAATATATGAAAAATTCTTAAATATGACATTTTAGTGTAGTATTGTGTCAATATATTTCAAGTGTGGAAATCCATGTATTTTAGCTGAAAAGTAAGGTTTAATTGAAAAGTGCTCTAAATGCTGAAAATCGTCGAAATATGCAGTAAAATATCATTTTACCATATTTTTCGATTTTTTCAATGCTTTTTCTATTTTTGCTAATACCTTAAGCATTGAAAAAATCGAAAAATATGGTAAAATGTTTTACTGCATCTTTCGAAGATTTGGAGCATTTAGAACACTTTTAAGACAAACCTGATTTTTTAGCTAAAATTCATGGATTTTCAAACTATTTTATCTGAATTACTAATGGAATTGAAATTTTCGAGGCTTTTCAAAATTTTAAATTATATTACATATTTTTCAAAAAGCCCTAAAATTTCAATGAAATTCAGAAATAATTTTGAATATTTTATATATTTTTTAAAAATACCAAAAGCATTGAAAAAAACGAAAAATATGGCAAAATGATGTTTTACTCCATATTTCGACGATTTAAGGCATTTAGAACACTTTTCAGACAAACCTGATTTTTTTTAGCTAAAATTCGTGGATTTTCAAACTTTTTATCAGAATTACTGATGGAATTGAATTTTATGCTGAAAGTAACTTAAATATGACATTTTCGTGTAGTATTGTGTCAATATATATTTCAAGTGTGAAAATCCATGTATTTTAGTTAAAAAGAAAGGTTTGCTTGAAAAGTGCTCTAAATGCACCAAATCGCCGAAACATGCAGTAAAACAATATTTTACAATATTGTTCGATTTTTTCATTGCTTTTGCTATTTTTAAAAATACCTCAAGCATTGAAAAAATCGAAAAATATGGTAAAATGATGTTTTACTGCATACTTCGACGATTTTCAGCATTTAGAGCACTTTTCAATTAAACCTTTCTTTTTAGCTAAAATACATGGATTTTCACACTTGAAATATATATTGACAAAATGTCATATTTAAGTTACCTTCAGTAATTCTGATAAAAAAGTTTGAAAATCCATGAATTTTAGCTAAAAAAATCAGGTTTGTCTGAAAAGTGTTCTAAATGCTCTAAATCATCGAAATAAGCAGTAAAACATCATTTTGCCATATTTATCGTTTTTTTTCAATGCTTTTGGTACTTTTGAAAATGTATGAAATATATGAAATACCTGAAATATATGAAATACCTGAAGCATTGAAAAAATAGAAAAATTTGGTAAAATGATGTTTTACTGCACATTTCGACGATTTGGAGCATTTAGAACACTTTTCAGACAAACCTGATTTTTTTGCAAAAATTTATGGATTTTCAAACTTTTTAATCAGAATTACTAATGGAATTGAAATTTTCGAGGCTTTTCAACATTTTAAAGTATATTATACATTTTTCAAAAAGCCCATAAAATTTCGAAGAAATTCGGAAATAATTATGAATATTTCATATATTTTTTTTAAAATAACAAAAACATTGAAAAAAAATCGAAAAATATTGCAAAATGATGTTTTACTCCATATTTCGACGGTTTAGAGCATTTAGAACTCTTTTCAGACAAACCTGATTTTCTTTTAAAAATTCATGGATTTTCAAACTTTTTTATCAGAATTACTGATGGAATTGAATTTTATACTGAAAATAACTTAAATATGACATTTCAGTGTAGAATTTTGTCAATATATATTTCAAGTGTGAAAATCCATGTATTTTAGCTAAAAAGAAAGTATTAATTGAAAAGTGCTCTAAATGCTGAAAATCGTCGAAATATGCAGTAAAACATCATTTTACCATATTTTTCGATTTTTTCAATGCTTCATGTATTTTTAAAAATAGCAAAAGCAATGAAAAAATCGAACAATATTGTAAAATACTAATGAAATTGAAATTTTCGGGGCTTTTCAACATTTTAAAGTATTTTACATATTTTAGCTAAAAAGAAAGTATTAATTGAAAAGTGCTCTAAATGCTGAAAATCGTCGAAATATGCAGAAAACATCATTTCTCGATTTTTTCAATGCTTCAGGTATTTTTAAAAATAGCAAAAGCAATGAAAAAAATCGAACAATATTGTAAAATACTAATGGAATTTAAATTTTCGGGGCTTTTCAACATTTTAAAGTATTTTACATATTTCTCTTATGGCCCCTAAAATTTCGATGAAATTCTGAAATAATTTTGAATATTTCATATATTTCTTAAAAATACCAAAAGCATTGATAAAATCGAAAAATGTGACAAAATCATGTTTTACTGCATATTTCGACGATATAGAGCATTTGGGACACTTTTCAGACAAACCAGTTTTTTTTAGCTAAAATTCATGGATTTTCTATATATATATATATATATATATATATATATATATATATATATATATATATTTTATATATATTATATATATTATATATATTATTTTATAATATATTATATATATATATATATATATATATATTATATATATTATTTTATATGTATTATATATATATATATATATATATATATATATATATATATATATATATATATATATATATATATATATATATATATATATATTTTTGAAACTTTTTTATCAGAATTACTGATGGAATTGAAATTTTCGAGACTTTTCAACATTTTAAAGTATATTACATATTTTTCAAGAAGCTAATAAAATTTCAATGAAATTCAGAAATAATTTTGAATATTTCATATATTTTTAAAAAATACCAAAAGCATTGAAAAAAATCGAAAAATATGACAAAATGATGTTTTACTCCATATTTCGACGATTTAGAGCATTTAGAACACATTTCAGACAAACCTGATTTTTTAGCCAAAATTCATGGATTTTCAAACTTTTTTATCAGAATTACTGACGGAATTGAATTTTATGCTGAAAGTAACTTAAATATGACATTTTCGTGTAGTATTGTGTCAATATATATTTCAAGTGTAAAAATCCATGTATTTTAGTTAAAAAGAAAGGTTTGTTTGAAAAGTGCTCTAAATGCTCCAAATCGCCGAAATATGTAGTAAAACAATATTTTGCAATATTGTTCGATTTTTTCATTGCTTTTGCTATTTTTAAAATGCCAGAAGCTTTGAAAAAATCGAAAAATGTGGTGAAATGATGTTTTACTGCATATTTCGACGATTTTCAGCATTTAGAGCACCTTTCAATTAAACCTTTCTTTTTACCAAAAAAATACATGGATTTTCACACTTGATATATATATTGACAAAATGTCATATTTAAGTTACTTTCAGTAATTCTCATAAAAAAAGTTTGAAAATTCATGAATTTTAGCTAAAATATCAGGTTTGTCTGAAAAGTGTTCCAAATGCTCTAAATCATCGAAATAAACAGTAAAACATCATTTTGCCATATTTTTCGTTTTTTTCAATGCTTTTGGTATTTTTGAAAAATTTGTGAAATATATGAAATACTTGAAATATATGAAATACCTGAAGCATTGAAAAAATCGAAAAATATTGTAAAATGATGTTTTACTGCATATTTCGACGATTTGGAGCATTTAGAACACTTTTCAGACAAACATGGTTTTTTAGCTAAAATTCATGGATTTTCAAACTTTTTTATTTGAGTTACTGATGGAATTGACTTTTATACTGAAAATAACTTAAATATGACATTTCAGTGTAGAATTTTGTCAATATATATTTCAAGTGTGAAAATCCATGTATTTTAGCTAAACAGAAAGTATTAATTGAAAAGTGCTCTAAATGCTGAAAATCGTCGAAATATGCAGTAAAACATCATTTTTCGATTTTTTCAATGCTTCAGGTATTTTTAAAAATAGCAAAAGCAATGAAAAAAATCGAACAATATTGTAAAATACTAATGAAATTGAAATTTTCGGGGCTTTTCAACATTTTAAAGTATTTTACATATTTTAGCTAAAAAGAAAGTATTAATTGAAAAGTGCTCTAAATGCTGAAAATCGTCGAAATATGCAGAAAACATCATTTCTCGATTTTTTCAATGCTTCAGGTATTTTTAAAAATAGCAAAAGCAATGAAAAAAATCGAACAATATTGTAAAATACTAATGAAATTTAAATTTTCGGGGCTTTTCAACATTTTAAAGTATTTTACATATTTCTCTTATAGCCCCTAAAATTTCGATGAAATTCTGAAATAATTTTGAATATTTCATATATTTCTTAAAAATACCAAAAGCATTGATAAAATCGAAAAATGTGACAAAATGATGTTTTACTGCATATTTCGACGATATAGAGCATTTGGGACACTTTTCAGACAAACCAGTTTTTTTTAGCTAAAATTCATGGATTTTCAAACTTTTTTATCAGAATTACTGATGGAATTGAAATTTTCGAGACTTTTCAACATTTTAAAGTATATTACATATTTTTCAAGAAGCTAATAAAATTTCAATGAAATTCAGAAATAATTTTGAATATTTTATATATTTTTTAAAAATACTAAAAGCATTTCAAGTGTGAAAATCCATGTATTTTAGCTAAAAAAAAAGGTTTGTTTGAAAAGTGGTCTAAATGCTCAAAATAGTCGAAATATACAGTAAAAATATGATTTTACCATATTTTTCGATTTTTTTCAATGCTTTTGCTATTTTTAAAAACACCTGAAGCATTGAAAAAATCGTAAAATATGGTAAAATGTTTTACTGCATATTTGGAAGATTTTGAGCATTTAGAACACTTTTGAGACAAACCTAATTTTTTAGCTAAAATTCATGGATTTTGAAACTATTTTATCAGAATTACTAATGGAATTGAAGTTTTCGAGGCTTTCAACATTTTAAAGTATATTACATATTTTTCAAGAAGCCCATAAAATTTCAATGAAATTCAGAAATAATTTTGAATATTTAATGTTTCTTAAAATTACCAAAAGCATTGAAAAAATCGAAATATATGGTAAAATGATGCTTTACTGCATATTTCGACGATTTTAAGCATTTAGAACACTTTTCAGACAAACCTGATTTTTCAGCTAAAATTCGTGGATTTTCAAACTTTTTTATCAGAATTACTGATGGAATTGAATTTTATGCGGAAAGTAACTTAAATATGACATTTTAGTGTAGTATTGTGTCAATATGTATTTCAAGTGTGAAAATCCATGTATTTCAGCTAAAAAGAAAGGTTTGTTTGAAAAGTGCTCTAAATGCTCCAAATCAACGAAATATGCAGTAAAACAATATTTTACCATATTTTTCGATTTTTTTCAATGCTTTTGCTATTTTTAAAAATACCTGAAGTATTGAAAAAATCGAAAAATATGGTAAAATGATGTTTTACTGCATATTTCGACGATTTTCAGCATTTAGAGCACTTGTCAATTAAACCTTTCTTTTTAGCTAAAATACATGGATTTTTCACACTTGAAATATATATTAACAAAATGTCATATTTAATTTACTTTCAGTAATTCTGATAAAAAAAAGTTTGAAAATCCATGAATTATTGGTAAAAAATCAGGTTTGTCTGAAAAGTGTTCTAAATACTCTAAATCGTCGAAATATGCAGTAAAACATCATTTTGCCATATTTTTCGATTTTTTCAATGCTTTTGGTATTTTTGAAAAATGTATGAAATATATGAAATACCTGAAATATATGAAATACCTGAAGCATTGAAAAAATAAAAAAATTTGGTAAAATGATGTTTTACTGCATATTTCGACTATTTTATAGCATTTAGAACACTTTTCAGACAAACCTGATTTTTTAGCTAAAATTCATGGATTTTCAAAATTTTTTATCAGAATTACTAATAGAATTGAAATTTTCGAGGCTTTTCAACATTTTAAAGTATATTACATATTTTTCAAGAAGCTAATAAAATTTCAATGAAATTCAGAAATGATTTTGAATATTTAATATATTTTTTTAAAAGTACCAAAAGCATTGAAAAAATCGAAAAATATGGCAAAATGATGTTTTACTTTATATTTCGAATATGTAGAGCATTTAGAACACTTTTCAGACAAACCTGTATTTTTAGCTAAAATTCATGGATTTTCAAACTTTTGTATCAGAACTACTGATGGAATTGAATTTTATGCTGAAAGTAACTTAAATATGATATTTTAGTGTAGTATTTAGTCAATATATATTTCAATTTATATTTTTTAAATGCTTTTGGTATTTTTAAAAAATACATGAATTACTAAAAATTATTTCTGAATTTCTTTGAAATTTTATAGGCATTTTGAAAAATATGTAATATACTTTAAAATGTTGAAAAGCCTCGAAAATTTCAATTACATTAGTAATTCTGATAAAAAAGTTTGAAAATCCATGAATTTTAGCTAAAAAATCAGCTTTGTCTGAAAAGTGTTCTAAATGCTCCAAATTGTGGAAATATATGAAAAATTCTTAAATATGACATTTTAGTGTAGTATTGTGTCAATATATTTCAAGTGTGGAAATCCATGTATTTTAGCTGAAAAGTAAGGTTTAATTGAAAAGTGCTCTAAATGCTGAAAATCGTCGAAATATGCAGTAAAATATCATTTTACTATATTTTTCGATTTTTTCAATGCTTTTTCTATTTTTGCTAATACCTTAAGCATTGAAAAAATCGAAAAATATGGTAAAATGTTTTACTGCATATTTCGAAGATTTGGAGCATTTAGAACACTTTTGAGACAAACCTGATTTTTTAGCTAAAATTCATGGATTTTCAAACTATTTTATCTGAATTACTAATGGAATTGAAATTTTCGAGGCTTTTCAACATTTTAAAGTATATTACATATTTTTCAAAAAGCCCTAAAATTTCAATGAAATTCAGGAATAATTTTGAATATTTCATATATTTTTAAAAAATACCAAAAGCATTGAAAAAATCGAAAAATATAGCAAAATGATGTTTTACTCCATATTTCGACGATTTAGAGCATTTAGAACACATTTCAGACATACCTGATTTTTTAGCCAAAATTCATAGATTTTCAAACTTTTTTATCAGAATTACTAATGGAATTGAAATTTTCAAGGCTTTTCAACATTTTAAAGTATATTACATGTTTTTCAAGAAGCCCATAAAATCTCAATGAAATTCAGAAATAATTTTGAATATTTCATATATTTTTAAAAAATACCAAAAGCATTGAAAAAAATCGAAAAATATGACAAAATGATGTTTTACTCCATATTTCGACGATTTAGAGCATTTAGAACACATTTCAGACAAACCTGATTTTTTAGCCAAAATTCATGGATTTTCAAACTTTTTTATCAGAATTACTGACGGAATTGAATTTTATGCTGAAAGTAACTTAAATATGACATTTTCGTGTAGTATTGTGTCAATATATATTTCAAGTGTAAAAATCCATGTATTTTAGTTAAAAAGAAAGGTTTGTTTGAAAAGTGCTCTAAATGCTCCAAATCGCCGAAATATGTAGTAAAACAATATTTTGCAATATTGTTCGATTTTTTTTCATTGCTTTTGCTATTTTTAAAATGCCAGAAGCTTTGAAAAAATCGAAAAATGTGGTGAAATGATGTTTTACTGCATATTTCGACGATTTTCAGCATTTAGAGCACCTTTCAATTAAACCTTTCTTTTTACCAAAAAAATACATGGATTTTCACACTTGATATATATATTGACAAAATGTCATATTTAAGTTACTTTCAGTAATTCTCATAAAAAAAGTTTGAAAATTCATGAATTTTAGCTAAAATATCAGCTTTGTCTGAAAAGTGTTCCAAATGCTCTAAATCATCGAAATAAACAGTAAAACATCATTTTGCCATATTTTTCGTTTTTTTCAATGCTTTTGGTATTTTTGAAAAATTTGTGAAATATATGAAATACTTGAAATATATGAAATACCTGAAGCATTGAAAAAATCGAAAAATATTGTAAAATGATGTTTTACTGCATATTTCGACGATTTGGAGCATTTAGAACACTTTTCAGACAAACATGGTTTTTTAGCTAAAATTCATGGATTTTCAAACTTTTTTATCTGAGTTACTGATGGAATTGAATTTTATACTGAAAATAACTTAAATATGACATTTCAGTGTAGAATTTTGTCAATATATATTTCAAGTGTGAAAATCCATGTATTTTAGCTAAACAGAAAGTATTAATTGAAAAGTGCTCTAAATGCTGAAAATCGTCGAAATATGCAGTAAAACATAATTTTTCGATTTTTTCAATGCTTCAGGTATTTTTAAAAATAGCAAAAGCAATGAAAAAAATCGAACAATATTGTAAAATACTAATGAAATTGAAATTTTCGGGGCTTTTCAACATTTTAAAGTATTTTACATATTTTAGCTAAAAAGAAAGTATTAATTGAAAAGTGCTCTAAATGCTGAAAATCGTCGAAATATGCAGAAAACATCATTTCTCGATTTTTTCAATGCTTCAGGTATTTTTAAAAATAGCAAAAGCAATGAAAAAAATCGAACAATATTGTAAAATACTAATGAAATTTGAAATTTTGGGGCTTTTCAACATTTTAAAGTATTTTACATACTCTTATAGCCCCTAAAATTTCCATGAAATTCTGAAATAATTTTGAATATTTCATATATTTCTTAAAAATACCAAAAGCATTGATAAAATCGAAAAATGTGACAAAAATGATGTTTTACTGCATATTTCGACGATATAGAAACATTTGGGACACTTTTCAGACAAACCAGTTTTTTTTTAGCTAAAATTCATGGATTTTCAATCTTTTTATCAGAATTACTGATGGAATTGAAATTTTCGAGACTTTTCAACATTTTAAAGTATATTACATATTTTTTCAAGAAGCTAATAAAATTTCAATGAAATTCAGAAATAATTTTGAATATTTTATATATTTTTAAAAATACTAAAAGCATTTCAAGTGTGAAAATCCATGTATTTTAGCTAAAAAAAAGAAAAAAAAGGTTTGTTTGAAAAGTGGTCTAAATGCTCAAAATAGTCGAAATATACAGTAAAAATATGATTTTATATATTTTTTGATTTTTTTCAATGCTTTTGCTATTTTTAAAAAAACACTGAAGCATTGAAAAATCGTAAAATATGGTAAAATGTTTTACTGCATATTTGGAAGATTTCGAGCATTTAGAACACTTTTGAGACAAACCTTATTTTTTTGCTAAAATTCATGGATTTTGAAACTATTTTATCAGAATTACTAATGGAATTGAAGTTTTCGAGGCTTTCAACATTTTAAAGTATATTACATATTTTTCAAGAAGCCCATAAAATTTCAATGAAATTCAGAAATAATTTTGAATATTTAATGTTTCTTAAAAATACCAAAAGCATTGAAAAATCGAAATATATGGTAAAATGATGCTTTACTGCATATTTCGACGATTTTAAGCATTTAGAACACTTTTCAGACAAACCTGATTTTTTAGCTAAAATTCATGGATTTTCAAACTTTTTTATCAGAATTACTGATGGAATTGAATTTTATGCAGAAAGTAACTTAAATATGACATTTTAGTGTAGTATTGTGTCAATATGTATTTCAAGTGTGAAAATCCATTATATTTCAGTTAAAAGAAAGGTTTGTCTGAAAAGTGTTCTAAATGCTCCAAATCGTCGAAATATGCAGTAAAACATCATTTTACTATATTTTTCGATTTTTTTCAATGCTTTTGCTATTTTTTAAAATACCTGAAGCATTGAAAAATTGAAAAATATGGTAAAATGATGTTATACTGCATATTTCGACGATTTGGAGCATTTAGAGCACTTGTCAATTAAACCTTTCTTTTTAGCTAAAATACATGGATTTTTCACACTTGAAATATATATTAACAAAATGTCATATTTAATTTATTTCAGTAATTCTGATAAAAAAAGTTTGAAAATCCATGAATTATTGGTAAAAAATCAGGTTTGTCTGAAAGAATGTTCTAAATGCTCTAAATCGTCGAAATATGCAGCAAAACATCATTTTGCCATATTTTTCGATTTTTTTCAATGCTTTAGGTATTTTTAAAAAATATATGAAATATATGAAATACCTGAAATATATGAAATACCTGAAGCATTGAAAAATCAAAAAAATACGGTAAAATGATGTTTTGCTGCATATTTCGACGATTTATAGCATTTAGAACACTTTTCAGACAAACCTGATTTTTTAGCTAAAATTCTTGGATTTTCAAAATTTTTTATCAGAATTACTAATAGAATTGAAATTTTCGAGGCTTTTCAACATTTTAAAGTATATTACATATTTTTCAAGAAGCTAATAAAATTTCAATGAAATTCAGAAATGATTTTGAATATTTAATATATTTTTTTAAAAGTACCAAAAGCATTGAAAAAATCGAAAAATATGGCAAAATGATGTTTTACTTTATATTTCGAATATGTAGAGCATTTAGAACACTTTTCAGACAAACCTGTATTTTTAGCTAAAATTCATGGATTTTCAAACTTTTGTATCAGAACCACTGATGGAATTGAATTTTATGCTGAAAGTAACTTAAATATGATATTTTAGTGTAGTATTTAGTCAATATATATTTCAATTTATATTTTTTAAATGCTTTTGGTATTTTTAAAAAATACATGAATTACTAAAAATTATTTCTGAATTTCTTTGAAATTTTATAGGCATTTTGAAAAATATGTAATATACTTTAAAATGTTGAAAAGCCTCGAAAATTTCAATTACATTAGTAATTCTGATACAAAAGTTTGAAAATCCATGAATTTTAGCTAAAAAATCAGCTTTGTCTGAAAAGTGTTCTAAATGCTCCAAATTGTGGAAATATATGAAAAATTCTTAAATATGACATTTTAGTGTAGTATTGTGTCAATATATTTCAAGTGTGGAAATCCATGTATTTTAGCTGAAAAGTAAGGTTTAATTGAAAAGTGCTCTAAATGCTAAAATACTAGTATTTTACTATTACGCAGCATTGAAAAAATCGAAAAATATGGTAAAATGTTTTACTGCATATTTCGAAGATTTGGAGCATTTAGAACACTTTTGAGACAAACCTGATTTTTTAGCTAAAATTCATGGATTTTCAAACTATTTTATCTGAATTACTAATGGAATTGAAATTTCCGAGGCTTTTCAACATTTTAAAGTATATTACATATTTTTCAAAAAGCCCTAAAATTTCAATGAAATTCAGGAATAATTTTGAATATTTCATATATTTTTAAAAAATACCAAAAGCATTGAAAAAATCGAAAAATATAGCAAAATGATGTTTTACTCCATATTTCGACGATTTAGAGCATTTAGAACACATTTCAGACATACCTGATT
The DNA here is from genome assembly GCF_038502225.1 of Cherax quadricarinatus. Lineage (NCBI taxonomy): Eukaryota > Metazoa > Arthropoda > Malacostraca > Decapoda > Parastacidae > Cherax > Cherax quadricarinatus. Next base: position 11,490,299 of record NC_091347.1, on the reverse strand, counting down.
TTTTAGCCAAAATTCATAGATTTTCAAACTTTTTTATCAGAATTACTAATGGAATTGAAATTTTTAAGGCTTTTCAACATTTTAAAGTATATTACATGTTTTTCAAGAAGCCCATAAAATCTCAATGAAATTCAGGAATAATTTTGAATATTTCATATATTTTTAAAAAATACCAAAAGCATTGAAAAAATCGAAAAATATGGCATAATGATGTTTTACTCCATATTTCGATGATTTAGAGCATTTAGAACACATTTCAGACAAACCTGATTTTTTAGCCAAAATTCATGGATTTTCAAACTTTTTTATCAGAATTACTCACGGAATTGAATTTTATGCTGAAAGTAATTTAAATATGACATTTTCGTGTAGTATTGTGTCAATATATATTTCAAGTGTGAAAATCCATGTATTTTAGTTAAAAAGAAAGGTTTGTTTGAAAAGTGCTCTAAATGCTCCAAATCGCCGAAATATGTAGTAAAACAATATTTTGCAATATTGTTCGATATTTTCATTGCTTTTGCTATTTTTAAAATACCTGAAGCATTGAAAAAATCGAAAAATGTGGTAAAATGATGTTTTACTGCATATTTCGACGATTTTCAGCATTTAGAGCACTTTTCAATTAAACCTTTCTTTTTAGCTCAAATACATGGATTTTCACACTTGAAATATATATTGACAAAATTCTTAACTGAAATGTCATATTTAAGTTATTTTCAGCATAAAATTCAATTCCATCAGTAACTCTGATAAAAAAACCATGAATTTTAGCTGAAAAATCAAGTTTGTCTGAAAAGTGTTCTAAATGTTCTAAATCGTCGAAATAGGGAGAAAAACATCATTTTGCCATATTTTTCGATTTTTTCAATGCTTTTGGTATTTTTGAAAAATATATGAAATATATGAAATACGTGAAATATATGAATACCTGAAGCATTGAAAAATCGAAAAAATATTGTAAAATGATGTTTTACTGCATAATTCGACGATTTGGAGCATTTAGAACACTTTTCAGAGAAACCTGATTTTTTTTAGCTAAAATTCGTGGATTTTCAAACTTTTTTATAAGAGTTACTGATGGAATTGAATTTTATACTGAAAATAACTTAAATATGACATTTCAGTGTAGAATTTTGTCAATATATATTTCAATGTGAAAATCCATGTATTTTAGCTAAACAGAAAGTATTAATTGAAAAGTGCTCTAAATGCTGAAAATCGTCGAAATATGCAGTAAACATAATTTTTCGATTTTTTCAATGCTTCAGGTATTTTTAAAAATAGCAAAAGCAACGAAAAAAATCGAACAATATTGTAAAATACTAATGAAATTGAAATTTTCGGGGCTTTTCAACATTTTAAAGTATTTTACATATTTTAGCTAAAAAGAAAGTATTAATTGAAAAGTGCTCTAAATGCTGAAAATCGTCGAAATATGCAGAAAACATTTCATTCGATTTTTTCAATGCTTCAGGTATTTTTAAAAATAAGCAAAAGCATTGAAAAAATCGAACAATATTGTAAAATACTAATGAAATTTAAATTTTCGGGCTTTTCAACATTTTAAAGTATTTTACATATTTCTTTCTTATAGCCCCTAAAATTTCGATGAAATTCTGAAATAATTTTGAATATTTCATATATTTTTTAAAAAACACCAAAAGCATTGAAAAAATCGAAAATTTTGCTAAAATGTTTTACTGCATATTTCGAAGATTTGGAGCATTTAGAACACTTTTGAGACAAACCTGAATTTTTAGCTAAAATTCATGGATTATCAAACTATTTTATCTGAATTACTAATGGAATTGATATTTTCGAGGCTTTTCAACATTTTAAAGTATATTACATATTTTTCAAAAAGCCCTAAAATTTCAATGAAATTCAGGAATAATTTTGAATATTTCATATATTTTTAAAAAATACCAAAAGCATTGAAAAAATCGAAAAATATAGCAAAACGATGTTTTACTCCATATTTCGACGATTTAGAGCATTTAGAACACATTTCAGACAAACCTGATTTTTTAGCCAAAATTCATAGATTTTCAAACTTTTTTATCAGAATTACTAATGGAATTGAAATTTTCAAGGCTTTTCAACATTTTAAAGTATATTACATGTTTTTCAAGAAGCCCATAAAATCTCAATGAAATTCAGGAATAATTTTGAATATTTCATATATTTTTAAAAAATACCAAAAGCATTGAAAAAATCGAAAAATATGGCAAAATGATGTTTTACTCCATATTTCGATGATTTAGAGCATTTAGAACACATTTCAGACAAACCTGATTTTTTAGCCAAAATTCATGGATTTTCAAACTTTTTTATCAGAATTACTCACGGAATTGAATTTTATGCTGAAAGTAATTTAAATATGACATTTTCGTGTAGTATTGTGTCAATATATATTTCAAGTGTGAAAATCCATGTATTTTAGTTAAAAAGAAAGGTTTGTTTGAAAACTGCTCTAAATGCTCCAAATCGCCGAAATATGTAGTAAAACAATATTTTGCAATATTGTTCGATATTTTCATTGCTTTTGCTATTTTTAAAATACCTGAAGCATTGAAAAATCGAAAAATGTGGTAAAATGATGTTTTACTGCATATTTCGACGATTTTCAGCATTTAGAGCACTTTTCTATTAATTAAACCTTTCTTTTTACCAAAAAAATACATGGATTTTCACACTTGAAATATATATTGACAAAATGTCATATTTAAGTTACTTTCAGTAATTCTCATAAAAAAAGTTTGAAAATTCATGAATTTTATCTAAAAAATCAGGTTTGTCTGAAAAGTGTTCTAAATGCTCTAAATCATCGAAATAAACAGTAAAACATCATTTTGCCATATTTTTCGATTTTTTCAATGCTTTTGGTATTTTTGAAAAATGTATGAAATATATGAAATACCTGAAATATATGAAATACCTGAAGCATTGAAAAAATAGAAAAATTTGGTAAAATGAAGTTTTACTGCACATTTCGACGATTTGGAGCATTTAGAACACTTTTCAGACAAACCTGATTTTTTAGCTAAAATTCATGGATTTTCAAACTTTTTTATCAGAATTACTAATGAAATTGAAATTTTCGGGGCTTTTCAACATTTTAAAGTATTTTACATATTTCTCAAAAAGCCCATAAAATTTCGATGAAATTCAGAAATAATTTTGAATATTTCATATATTTTTTAAAAATACCAAAAGCATTTATGAAATCGAAAAATGTGACAAAATGATGTTTTACCGCATATTTCGACGATTTAGAGCATTTAGAACACTTTTCCGACAAACCTGTTTTTTTACCTAAAATTCATGCATTTTCAAACTTTTTTATCAGAATTACTGATGGAATTGAAATTTTCGAGGCTTTTCAACATTTTAAAGTATATTACATATTTTTCAAGAAGCTAATAAAATTTCAATGAAATTCAGAAATAATTTTGAACATTTAATATATTTTTTAAAAATACCAAAAGCATTGAAAAAATCGAAAAATATGCCAAATGATGTTTTACTCCATATTTCGAAGATTTAGAGCATTTAATACACTTTTCAGACAAACCTGTTTTTTTAGCTAAAATTCATGGATTTTCAAACTTTTTTTGTCAGAACTACTGATGGAATTGAATTTTATTCTGAAAGTAACTTAAATATTACATTTTAGTGTAATATTTTGTCAATATATATTGCAATATATATTTTTTAAATCCTTTTGGTATTTTTAAAAAATACATGAATTAATAAAAATTATTTCTGAATTTCATCGAAATTTTATGTTCATTTTGAAAAATATGTAATATACTTTAAAATGTTGAAAATCCTAGAAAATTTCAATTACATTAGTTATTCTGATAAAAAAAGTTTGAACATCCATGAATTTTAGCTAAAAAATCTTTGTCTGAAAAGTGTTCTAAAATCTCCAAATTGTGGAAATATATGAAAAATTCTTAAATACGACATTTTAGTGAAATATTGTGTCAATATATATTTCAAGTGTGAAAATCCACGTATTTTAGCTAAAATGAAAGGTTTGTTTGAAAAGTGCTCTAAATGCTCCAAATCGTCGAAATATGCAGTAAAACATCATTTTACCATTTTTTTTTCGATTTTTTTTAATTCTTTTGTTATTTTTGAAAAATATATGAAAAATATGAAATACCTTAAATATATGAAATACCTGAAGCATTGAAAAAATCGAAAAATATTGTTAAATGATGTTTTACTGCTTATTTCGACGATTTGGAGCATTTAGAACACTTTTCAGACAAACCAGATTTTTTAGCTAAAATTCATGAATTTTCAAACTTTTTTATCAGAATTACTAATGGAATTGAAATTTACCAGGCTTTTCACCATTTTAAAGCATATTACATATTTCTCAAAAAGCTCATAAAATTTCGATGAAATTCAGAAATAATTTTGAATATTTCTAATATCCTTTAAAAATACCAAAAGCATTGAAAAAATCGAAAAATGTGACAAAATTATGTTTTACTGCATATTTCGACGATTTAGAGCATTTAGAACACTTTTCAGAGAAACATGTTTTTTAGCTAAAATTAATGGATTTTCAACCTTTTTTATCAGAATTACTGATGGAATTGAATTTTATGCTGAAAGTAACTTAAATATGACATTTTCGTGTCAATATATATTTCAAGTGTGAAAATCCATGTATTTTAGTTAAAAAGAAAGGTTTGTTTGAAAAGTGCTCTAAATGCTCCATATCGCCGAAATATACAGTAAAACAATATTTTACCATATTTTTCGATTTTTTCATTGCTTTTGCTATTTTTAAAAATACCTGAAGCATTGAAAAAATCGAAAAATATGGTAAAATGATGTTTTACTGCATATTTCGACGATTTTCAGCATTTAGACCACTTTTCAATTAAACCTTTCTTTTTAGCTAAAATACATGGATTTTCACACTTGAAATATATATTGACAAAATTCTACACTGAAATGTCATATTTAAGTTATTTTCAGCATAAAATTCAATTCCATCAGTAACTCTGATAAAAAATCCATGAATTTTAGCTGAAAAATCAAGTTTGTCTGAAAAGTGTTCTAAATGTTCTAAATCGTCGAAATAGGGAGAAAAACATCATTTTGCCATATTTTTCGATTTTTTCAATGCTTTTGGTATTTTTGAAAAATATATGAAATATATGAAATACGTGAAATATATGAAATACCTGAAGCATTGAAAAATCGAAAAATATTGTAAAATGATGTTTTACTGCATAATTCGACGATTTGGAGCATTTAGAACACTTTTCAGAGAAACCTGATTTTTTAGCTAAAATTCATGGATTTTCAAACTTTTTTATAAGAATTACTAATGAAATTGAAATTTTCGGGGCTTTTCAACATTTTAAAGTATTTTACATATTTCTCAAAAAGCCCATAAAATTTCGATGAAATTCAGAAATAATTTTGAATATTTCATATATTTTTTAAAAATATCAAAAGCATTTATGAAATCGAAAAATGTGACAAAATGATGTTTTACCGCATATTTCGACGATTTAGAGCATTTAGAACACTTTTCCGACAAACCTGTTTTTTTACCTAAAATTCATGCATTTTCAAACTTTTTTATCAGAATTACTGATGGAATTGAAATTTTCGAGGCTTTTCAACATTTTAAAGTATATTACATATTTTTCAAGAAGCTAATAAAATTTCAATGAAATTCAGAAATAATTTTGAACATTTAATATATTTTTTAAAAATACCAAAAGCATTGAAAAAATCGAAAAATATGCCAAATGATGTTTTACTCCATATTTCGAAGATTTAGAGCATTTAATACACTTTTCAGACAAACCTGTTTTTTTAGCTAAAATTCATGGATTTTCAAACTTTTTTTGTCAGAACTACTGATGGAATTGAATTTTATTCTGAAAGTAACTTAAATATTACATTTTAGTGTAATATTTTGTCAATATATATTGCAATATATATTTTTTAAATCCTTTTGGTATTTTTAAAAAATACATGAATTAATAAAAATTATTTCTGAATTTCATCGAAATTTTATGTTCATTTTGAAAAATATGTAATATACTTTAAAATGTTGAAAATCCTAGAAAATTTCAATTACATTAGTTATTCTGATAAAAAAAGTTTGAACATCCATGAATTTTAGCTAAAAAATCTTTGTCTGAAAAGTGTTCTAAAATATCCAAATTGTGGAAATATATGAAAAATTCTTAAATACGACATTTTAGTGAAATATTGTGTCAATATATATTTCAAGTGTGAAAATCCACGTATTTTAGCTAAAATGAAAGGTTTGTTTGAAAAGTGCTCTAAATGCTCCAAATCGTCGAAATATGCAGTAAAACATCATTTTACCATTTTTTTTTCGATTTTTTTTAATTCTTTTGTTATTTTTGAAAAATATATGAAAAATATGAAATACCTTTAATATATGAAATACCTGAAGCATTGAAAAAATCGAAAAATATTGTTAAATGATGTTTTACTGCTTATTTCGACGATTTGGAGCATTTAGAACACTTTTCAGACAAACCAGATTTTTTAGCTAAAATTCATGAATTTTCAAACTTTTTTATCAGAATTACTAATGGAATTGAAATTTACCAGGCTTTTCACCATTTTAAAGCATATTACATATTTCTCAAAAAGCTCATAAAATTTCGATGAAATTCAGAAATAATTTTGAATATTTCTAATATTCTTTAAAAATACCAAAAGCATTGAAAAAATCGAAAAATGTGACAAAATTATGTTTTACTGCATATTTCGACGATTTAGAGCATTTAGAACACTTTTCAGAGAAACATGTTTTTTAGCTAAAATTAATGGATTTTCAACCTTTTTTATCAGAATTACTGATGGAATTGAATTTTATGCTGAAAGTAACTTAAATATGACATTTTCGTGTCAATATATATTTCAAGTGTGAAAATCCATGTATTTTAGTTAAAAAGAAAGGTTTGTTTGAAAAGTGCTCTAAATGCTCCATATCGCCGAAATATACAGTAAAACAATATTTTACCATATTTTTCGATTTTTTCATTGCTTTTGCTATTTTTAAAAATACCTGAAGCATTGAAAAAATCGAAAAATATGGTAAAATGATGTTTTACTGCATATTTCGACGATTTTCAGCATTTAGACCACTTTTCAATTAAACCTTTCTTTTTAGCTAAAATACATGGATTTTCACACTTGAAATATATATTGACAAAATTCTACACTGAAATGTCATATTTAAGTTATTTTCAGCATAAAATTCAATTCCATCAGTAACTCTGATAAAAAAACCATGAATTTTAGCTGAAAAATCAAGTTTGTCTGAAAAGTGTTCTAAATGTTCTAAATCGTCGAAATAGGGAGAAAAACATCATTTTGCCATATTTTTCGATTTTTTCAATGCTTTTGGTATTTTTGAAAAATATATGAAATATATGAAATACGTGAAATATATGAAATACCTGAAGCATTGAAAAATCGAAAAATATTGTAAAATGATGTTTTACTGCATAATTCGACGATTTGGAGCATTTAGAACACTTTTCAGAGAAACCTGATTTTTTAGCTAAAATTCGTGGATTTTCAAACTTTTTTATAAGAATTACTAATGAAATTGAAATTTTCGGGGCTTTTCAATATTTTAAAGTATTTTACATATTTCTCATAAAGCCCATAAAATTTCGATGAAATTCAGAAATAATTTTGAATATTTCATATATTTTTTAAAAACACCAAAAGCATTGATAAAATCGAAAAATGTGACAAAATGATGTTTTTCTGCATATTTCGACGATCTAGAGCATTTAGAACACTTTTCAGACAAACCTGTTTTTTTAGCTAAAATTCATGGATTTTCAAACTTTTTTATCAGAATTACTGATGGAATTGAAATTTTCGAGGCTTTTCAACATTTTAAAGTATATTACATATTTTTCAAGAAGCTAATAAAATTTCAATGAAATTCAGAAATAATTTTGAATATTTAATATATTTTTTAAAAATACCAAAAGCATTTCAAGTGTGAAAATCCATGTATTTTAGCTAAAAAGAAAGGTTTGTTTGAAAAGTGCTCTAAATGCTCCAAATCGTCGAAATATGCAATAAAACATCATTTTACCATATTTTTCGATTTTTTCAATGCTTTTGCTATTTTTAAAAACACGTGAAGCATTGAAAAAATCGGAAAATATGGTAAAATGTTTTACTGCATATTTCGAAGATTTGGAGCATTTAGAACACTTTTGAGACAAACCTAATTTTTTAGCAAAATTTCATGGATTTTGAAACTATTTTATCAGAATTACTAATGGAATTGAAGTTTTCGAGGCTTTCAACATTTTAAAGAATATAACATATTTTTCAAGAAGCCCATAAAATTTCTAACTCAGAAATAATTTTGAATATTTAATATATTTTTTGAAAATACGAAAAGCATTGAAAAAAATCGAAATATATGGCAAAGTGATGCTTTACTGCATATTTCGACGATGTGAAGCATTTAGAACACTTTTCAGACAAACCTGATTTTTTAGCTAAAATTCATGGATTTTCAAACTTTTTTATCAGAATTACTGATGGAATTGACTTTTATGCTGAAAGTAACTTAAATATGACATTTTAGTGTAGTATTGTGTCAATACATATTTCAAGTGTGAAAATCCATGTATTTCAGCTAAAAAGAAAGGTTTGTTTGAAAAGTGCTCTAAATGGTCCAAATCAACGAAATATGAAGTAAAACAATATTTTACCATGTTTTTCGATATTTTCAATGGTTTTGCTATTTTTAAAAATACCTGAAGCATTGAAAAAATCGAAAAATATGGTAAAATGATGTTTTACTGCATATTTCGACGATTTTCAGCATTTAGAGCACATGGATTTTCACACTTGAAATGTATATTGACAAAATGTCATATTTAAGTTACTTTCAGTAATTCTGATAAAAAAAAGTTTGAAAATCCATGAATTTTATCTAAAAAATCAGTTTTGTCTGAAAAGTGTTCTAAATGCTTTAAATCGTCGAAATATGCAGTAAAACATCATTTTGCCATATTTTTCGATTGTTTTTCAATGCTTTTGGTATTTTTGAAAAATGTATGAAATATATGAAATACCTGAAATATATGAAATACCTGAAGGATTGAAAAAATAGAAAAATTTGGTAAAATGATGTTTTACTGCATATTTCGACTATTTTATAGCATTTAGAACACTTTTCAGACAAACCTGATTTTTTAGCTAAAATTCATGGATTTTCAAACTTTTTAATCAGAATTACTAATAGAATTGAAATTTTCGAGGCTTTTCAACATTTTCAATTATATTACATATTTTTCAAGAAGCTAATAAAATTTCAATGAAATTCAGAAATGATTTTGAATGTTTAATATATTTTTAAAAAATATCAAAAGCATTGAAAAAATCGAAAAATATGGCAAAATAATGTTTTACTTCATATTTCGAAGATGTAGAGCATTTAGAACACTTTTCAGACAAACCTGTTTGTTTACCTAAAATTCATGGATTTTCAAACTTTTTTATCAGAATTACTGATGGAATTGAATTTATGCTGAAAGTAACTTAAATATGACATTTTAGTGTAGTATTTTGTCAATATATATTTCAATATATATTTTTTAAATGCTTTTGGTATTTCTAAAAAATACATGAATTATTAAAAATTATTCCTGAATTTCTTCGAAATTTTATGGGCATTTTGAAAAATATGTAATATACTTTAAAATGTTGAAAAGCCTTGAAAATTTCAATTACATTAGTAATTCTGATAAAAAAGTTTGAAAATCCATGAATTTTAGCTAAAAAATCAGCTTTGTCTGAAAAGTGTTCTAAATGCTCCAAATTGTGGAAATATATGAAAAATTCTTAAATATGACATTTTAGTGTAGTATTGTGTCAATATATTTCAAGTGTGAAAATCCATATATTTTAGCTGAAAAGTAAGGTTTAATTGAAAAGTGCTCTAAATGCTGAAAATCGTCGAAATATGCAGAAAAATATCATTTAACATACTTTTCGATTTTTTCAATGCTTTTTCTATTTTTGCAAATACCTTAAGCATTGAAAAAATCGAAAAATATGGTAAAATGTTTTACTGCATATTTCGAAGATTTGGAGCATTTAGAAGACTTTTGAGGCAAACCTGATTTTTTAGCTAAAATTCATGGATTTTCAAACTATTTTATGTGAATTACTAATGGAATTGAAATTTTCGAGGCTTTTCAACAGTTTAAAGAATATTACATATTTTTCAAAAAGCCCTAAAATTTCAATGAAATTCAGAAATAATTTTGAATATTTTATATATTTTTTAAAAATATCAAAAGCATTGAAAAAATCGAAAAATATGGCAAAAATGATGTTTTACTCCATATTTCGACGATTTAGAGCATTTAGAACACTTTCCAGACAAAATTGATTTTTTAGCTAAAATTCATGGATTTTCAAACTTTTTTATCAGAATTACTGATGGAATTGAATTTTATGCTGAAAGTAACTTAAATACTACATTTTACTGTAGTATTGTGTCAATATATTTCAAGTGTGAAAATCCATGTATTTTAGCTAAAAAGAAAGGTTTGTTTGAAAAGTGCTCTAAATGCTCCATATCACCGAAATATACAGTAAAACAATATTTTACCATATTTTTCGATTTTTTCATTGCTTTTGCTATTTTTAAAAATACCTGAAGCATTGAAAAAATCGAAAAATATGGTAAAATGATGTTTTACTGCATATTTCGACGATTTTCAGCATTTAGACCACTTTTCAATTAAACCTTTCTTTTTAGCTAAAATACATGGATTTTCACACTTGAAATATATATTGACAAAATTCTACACTGAAATGTCATATTTAAGTTATTTTCAGCATAAAATTCAATTCCATCAGTAACTCTGATAAAAAGGTTTGAAAATCCATGAATTTTAGCTGAAAAATCAAGTTTGTCTGAAAAGTGTTCTAAATGTTCTAAATCGTCGAAATAGGGAGAAAAACATCATTTTGCCATATATTTCGATTTTTTCAATGCTTTTCTTATTTTTGAAAAATATATGAAATATATGAAATACGTGAAATATATGAAATACCTGAAGCATTGAAAAATCGAAAAATATTGTAAAATGATGGTTTACTGCATAATTCGACGATTTGGAGCATTTAGAACACTTTTCAGAGAAACCTGATTTTTTAGCTAAAATTCATGGATTTTCAAACTTTTTTATTCGAATTACTAATGAAATTGAAATTTTCGGGGCTTTTCAATATTTTAAAGTATTTTACATATTTCTCATAAAGCCCATAAAATTTCGATGAAATTCAGAAATAATTTTGAATATTTCATATATTTTTTAAAAACACCAAAAGCATTGATAAAATCGAAAAATGTGACAAAATGATGTTTTTCTGCATATTTCGATCTAGAGCATTTAGAACACTTTTCAGACAAACCTGTTTTCTTAGTTAAAATTCATGGATTTTCAAACTTTTTTATCAGAATTACTGATGGAATTGAAATTTTCGAGGCTTTTCAACATTTTAAAGTATATTACATATTTTTCAAGAAGCTATTAAAATTTCAATGAAATTCAGAAATAATTTTGAATATTTGATATATTTTTTAAAAATACAAAAAGCATTGAAAAAATCGAAAAATATGGCAAAATGATGTTTTACTTCATATTTCGAAGATTTAGAGCATTTAGTACACTTTTCAGACAAACCTGTTTTTTTAGCTATAATTCATGGAGTTTCAAACTTTTTTATCAAAACTACTGATGAAATTCAATTTTATGCTGAAAGTAACTTAAATATGACATTATAGTGTAGTATTTTGTCAACATATTTTTCAATATATATTTTTTAAATCCTTTTGGTATTTTTAAAAAATACATTAATTATTAAAAATTATTTCTGAATTTCATCGAAATTTTATGGGCTTTTTGAAAAATATGTAATATACTTTAAAATGTTGAAAATCCTCGAAAATTTCAATTACATTAGTATTTCTGATAAAAAAGTTTGAAAATCCATGAATTTTAGCTAAAAGATCAGGTTTGTCTGAAAAGTGTTCTAAAAGCTCCAAATTGTGGAAATATATGAAAAATTCTTAAATATGACATTTTAGTGAAATATTGTGTCAATATATATTTCAAGTGTGAAAATCCATGTATTTTAGCTAAAAAGAAAGGTTTGTTTGAAAAGTGCTCTAAATGCACCAAATCGTCGAAATATCATTTTACCATATTTTCCGATTTTTTCAATGCTTTTGCTATTTTTGAAAAACATATGAAAAATATGAAATACTTTAAATATATGAAATACCTGAAGCATTGAAAAAATCGAAAAATATTGTAAAATGATGTTTTACTGCATATTTCGACGATTTAGAGCATTTAGAACACTTTTCAGACAAACCTGTTTTTTTAGCTAAAATTCATGAATTTTCAAACTTTTTTATCAGAATTACTAATGGAATTGAAATTTTCCAGGCTTTTCAACATTTTAAAGCATATTACATATTTCTCAAAAAGCTTATAAAATTTCGATGAAATTCAGAAATAATTTTGAATTTTTCATATATTTTTTAAAAATACCAAAAGCATTGAAAAAATCGAAAAATGTGACAAAATCATGTTTTACTGCATATTTCGACGATTTACTACATTTAGAACACTTTTCAGACAAACCTGTTTTTTAGCTAAAATTAATAGAATTGATGGAATTGAATTTTATGCTGAAAGTAACTTAAATATGACATTTTAGTGTAGTATTGTGTCAATATATATTTCAATATATATTTTTTCAATGCTTTTGGTATTCTTAAAATTAATATGAATTATTAAAAATTATTTCTGAATTTCATCGAAATTTTATGGGCATTTTGAAAAATATGTAATATACTTTAAAATGTTGAAAAGCCTCGAAAACTTCAATTACATTAGTAATTCTGATAAAAAAGCTTGAAAATCCATGAATTTTAGTTAAAAAATCAGCTTTGTCTGAAAAGTGTTCTAAATGCTCCAAATTGTGGAAATTTATGAAAAAATCTTATATATGACATGTAAGTGTAGCATTGTGTCCATATATATTTCAAGTGTGAAAATCTATGTATTTTAGCTGAAAAGTAACGTTTAATTGTAAAGTGCTCTAAATGCTGAAAATCGTCGAAATATGCAGCAAAATATCATTTTACCATATTTTTCGATTTTTTGAATGTTTTTTCTATTGATACAAACACCTTAAGAATTGAAAAAATCGAAAAATATGGTAAAATGTTTTACTGTTTTTTTCGAAGATTTGGAGCATTTAGAACACTTTTGTGACAAACCTGATTTTTTAGTTAAAATTCATGGATTTTCAAACTATTTTATCAGAATTACTAATATAATTGAAATTTTCGAGGCTTTTCAACATTTTAAAGTATATTACATATTTTTCAAGAAGCACATAAAATTTCAATGAAATTCAGAAATAATTTTAAATATTTTATATATTTTTTAAAAATACCAAAAGCATTGAAAAAATCGAAAAATGTGACAAAATCATGTTTTACTGCATATTTCGACGATTTACAGCATTTAGAACACTTTTCAGACAAACCTGTTTTTTAGCTAAAATTAATGGATTTTCAAACTTTTTTATCAGAATTACTGATGGAATTAAATTTTATGCTGAAAGTAACTTAAATATGACATTTTAGTGTAGTATTGTGTCAATATATATTTCAATATATATTTTTTCAATGCTTTTGGTATTCTTAAAAATAATATGAATTATTAAAAATTATTTCTGAATTTCATCGAAATTTTATGGGCATTTTGAAAAATATGTAATATACTTTAAAATGTTGAAAAGCCTCGAAAACTTCAATTACATTAGTAATTCTGATAAAAAATCTTTAAAATCCATGAATTTTAGTTAAAAAATCAGCTTTGTATGAAAAGTGTTCTAAATGCTCCAAATTGTGGAAATATATGAAAAATTCTTATATATGACATCTTTTTCCATATTTTTCGATTTTTTTCAATGCTTTTGGTACTTTTGAAAATGTATGAAATATATGAAATACCTGAAATATATGAAATACCTGAAGCATTGAAAAAATAGAAAAATTTGGTAAAATGATGTTTTACTGCACATTTCGACGATTTGGAGCATTTAGAACACTTTTCAGACAAACCTGGTTTTTTTGCAAAAATTTATGGATTTTCAAACTTTTTAATCAGAATTACTAATGGAATTGAAATTTTCGAGGCTTTTCAACATTTTAAAGTATATTATATATTTTTCAAAAAGCCCATAAAATTTCGAAGAAATTCGGAAATAATTATGAATATTTCATATATTTTTTTTAAAATACCAAAAACATTGAAAAAAAATCGAAAAATATTGCAAAATGATGTTTTACTCCATATTTCGACGATTTAGAGCATTTAGAACTCTTTTCAGACAAACCTGATTTTTTTTTAAAAATTCATGGATTTTCAAACTTTTTTATCAGAATTACTGCTGGAATTGAATTTTATGCTGAAAGTAACTTAAATATGACGTTTTAGTGTAGTATTGTGTCAATATATATTTCAAGTGTGAAAATCCATGTATTTTAGCTAAAAAGAAATGTTTAATTGAAAAGTGCTCTAAATGCTGAAAATCGTCGAAATATGCAGTAAAACATCATTTTACCATACTTTTCGATTTTTTCCATGCTTCAGGTATTTTTAAAAATAGCAAAAGCACTGAAATAATCGAAAAATAAGGTAAAATATTGAATATTTCATATATTTTTGAAAATACCAAAAGCATTGAAAAAATCGAAAAATATGGCAAAATGATATTTTACTCTATATTTCGACGATTTAGAGCATTTAGAACACTTTTCAGACAAACCTGATTTTTTAGCTAAAATTCATGGATTTTCAAACTTTTTTATCAGAATTACTGATGGAATTGAATTTTATGCTGAAGGTAATTTAAATACGACATTTTACTGTAGTATTGTGTCAATATATTTCAAGTGTGAAAATCCATGTATTTTAGCTAAAAAGAAACGTTTGTTTGAAAAGTGCTCTAAAAGCTCCAAATCGTCCAAATATGCAGTAAAACAATATTTTACCATATTTTTCGATTTTTTCAATGCTTTTGCTATTTTTAAGAATACCTGAAGCATTGAAAAAGTCGAAAAATATGGTAAAATGATGTCTTAATGCATATTTCGACGATTTTCAGCATTTAAAGCACTTTTCAATTAAACCTTTCTTTTTAGCTAAAATACATGGATTTTCACACTTGAAATATATATTGACAAAATTCTACAATAAAATGTCATATTAAAGTTATTTTCAGCATAAAATTCAATTCCATCAGTAACTCTGATAAAAAAGTTCGAAAATCCATGAATTTTAGCTAGAAAATCAGGTTTGTCTGAAAAGTGTTCTAAATGCTCTAAATCGTCGAAATATGGAGTAAAACATCATTTTTGCCATATTTTTCTTTTTTTCAATGCTTTTGGTATTTTTGAAAAATATATGAAATATATGAAATACCTGAAATATATGAAATACCTGAAGCACTGAAAAAATCGAAAAATATTGTAAAATGATGTTTTACTGCATATTTCGACAAACGTGATTTTTTAGCTAAAATTCATGGATTTTCAAACTTTTTATATCAGAACTAGTGATGGAATTGAATTTTATGCTGACAGTAACTTAAAAGCCCTAAAATTTCAATGAAATTCAGAAATAATTTTGAATACTTTATATATTTTTTAAAAATACGAAAAGCATTGAAAAAATCGAAAATATATGGCAAAATGATGTTTTTCTCCATATTTCGACGATTTAGAGCATTTAGAACACTTTTCAGACAAACCTGATTTTTTAGCTAAAATTCATGAATTTTCTAACTTTTTTTATCAGAATTACTGATGGAATTGAATTTTATGCTGAAAGTAACATAATATGACATTTTCGTGTAGTATTGTGTCAATATATATTTCAAGTGTATTTTAGTTAAAAAGAAAGATTTGTTTGAAAAGTGCTCTAAATCGCCGAAACATGCAGTAAAACAATATTTTACAATATTGTTCGATTTTTTCATTGCTTTTGCTATTTTTAAAAATACCTGAAGCATTGAAAAATCGAAAAAAATGGTAAAACGATGTTTTACTGCATATTTCGACGATTTTCAGCATTTAGAGCACTTTTCAATTAAACCTTTCTTTTTAGCTAAAATACATGGATTTTCACACTTGAAATATATATTGACAAAATGTCATATTTAAGTTACTTTCAGTAATTCTGATAAAAAAGTTTGAAAATCCATGAATTTTAGCTAAAAAATCAGGTTTGTGTGAAAAGTGTTCTAAATGCTCTAAATCATCGAAATAAGCAGTAAAACATCATTTTGCCATATTTCTCGATTTTTTCAACGCTTTTGGTATTTTTGAAAAATGTATGAAATATATGAAATACCTGAAACATATGAAATAGCTGAAGCATTGAAAAAATAGAAAAATTTGGTAAAATGATGTTTTACTGCACATTTCGACGATTTGGAGCATTTAGAACATTTTTCAGACAAACCTGATTTTTTTGCTAAAATTCATGGATTTTAGCTAAAAAGAAAGGTATAATTGAAAAGTGCTCTAAATGCTGAAAATCGTCGAAATATGCAGTAAAACATCATTTTACCATACTTTTCGATTTTTTCAATGCTTCTAATATTTTTAAAAATAGCAAAAGCATTGAAATAATCGAAAAATGAGGTAAAATATTGTTTTATTGCATATTTCGACGATTTGGAGCATATAGAACACATTTCAAACAAATCTTGCTTTTTAGCTAAAATACATGGATTTTCAAACTATTTTATCAGAATTACTAAAAGAATTGAAATTTTCGAGGCTTTTCAACATTTTAAAGTACATTACATATTTTTCGAGAAGCTCATAAAATCTCAATGAAATTCAGAAATAATTTTGAATATTTCATGTATTTTTTAAAAATACCAAAAGCATTGAAAAAATCGAAAAATATGGCAAAAATGATGTTTTACTCCATATTTCGACGATTTAGAGCATTTAGAACACTTTTCAGACAAATCTGATTTTTTAGCTAAAATTCATGGATTTTAAAACTTTTTTATCAGAATTACTGATGGAATTGAATTTCATGCTGAAAATAACTTAAATACGACATTTTACTGTAGTGCTCTAAAAGCTCCAAATCGTCGAAATATGCAGTAAAACAATATTTTACCATATTTTTCGATTTTTTCAATGCTTTTGATATTTTTAAAAATACCTGAAGCGTTGAAAAAATCGAAAAATATGGTAAAATGATGTTTTACTGCATATTTAGGCGATTTTCAGCATTTAGAGCATTTTTCAATTAAACCTTTCTTTTTAGCTAAAATACATGGATTTTCACACTAGAAATATATATTGACACAATACTACACTAAAATGTCATATGTAAGTTATTTTCAGCGTAAAATTCAATTCCATCAGTTATTCTGATAAAAAAGTTTGAAAATCCATGAATTTTATCTAAAAAATCATGTTTGTCTGAAAAGAGTTCCAAATGCTCTAAATCGTCGAAATATGTAGTTAAACATCATTTTGCCATATTTCTCGATTTTTTTCAATGCTTTTGGTATTTTTGAAAAATATATGAAATATATGAAATACCTGAAATATATGAAATACCTGAAGCATTGAAAAAATCGAAAAATATGGTAAAATGATGTTTTGCTGCACATTTCGACGATTTGGAGCATTTAGAGCAATTTTCAAACAAACCTTTCTTTATAACTAAAATACATGGAATATATATACATATATATATATATATATATATATATATATATATATATATATATATATATATATATATATATATATATATATATATATATATATATATATATATATATATATATATATATATATATATATATATATATATATATATATATATATATATATATATATATATATATATATATACATATATATATATATATATATATATATATATATTCCATGTATTTTAGTTATAAAGAAAGGTTTGTTTGAAAAGTGCTCTAAATGCTCCAAATCGGTGAAATATGCAGTAAAATAATATTTTACCATATTTTTCGATTTTTTCATTGTTTTTGCTATTTTTAAAAATACCTGAAGCATTCAAAAAATGGAAAAATATGGTAAAATGATGTTTTACTGCATATTTCGACGATTTTCAACATTTAGAGCAATTTTCAATTAAATTTTTCTTTTTAGCTAAAATACATGGATTTTCACACTTGAAATATATATTGACAAATTTCTACACTGAAATGTCATATTTAAGTTATTTTCAGCATAAAATTCAATTCCATCAGTAACTCTGATAAAAAGGTTTGAAAATCCATGAATTTTAGCTGAAAAATCAAGTTTGTCTGAAAAGTGTTCTAAATGCTCTAAATCGTCGAAATATGGAGTAAAACATCATTTTGCCATATTTTTCGATTTTTTCAATGCTTTTGGTATTTTTGAAAAATATATGAAATATATGAAATACCTGAAATATATGAAATACCTGAAGCATTGAAAAAATCGAAAAATATTGTAAAATGATGTTTTACTGCATATTTCGACGATTTGAAGCATTTAGAACACTTTTCAGACAATCCTGATTTTTTAGCTAATATTCAAGTATTTTCAAACTTTTTAATCAGAATTACTAATAGAATTGAAATTTTCGAGGCTTTTCAACATTTTAAAGTATATTACATATTTTGCAAGATGCTAATAAAATTTCAATGAAATTCAGAAATGATTTTGAAGATTTTATATATTTTTTAAAAATACCAAAAGCATTGCAAAACTCGAAAAATATGGCAAAATGACGTTTTACTTCATATTTTGAAGATTTAGAGCATTTAGAACACTTTTCAGACAAACCTGATCTTTTAGATAAAATTCATGGATTTTCAAACTTTTTTATCAGAATTACTGATGGAATTGAATTTTATGCTGAAAGTAACTTAATTACGACATTTTAGTGTATTATTGCGCCAATATATATTTCAAGTGTGAAAATCCATGTATTTTAGCTAAAAAGAAAGGTTTGTGTGAAAAGTGCTCAAAATCCTCCAAATCGTCGAAATATGCAGTAAAACATCATTTTACAATATTTTTCGATTTTTTTCAATGCTTTTGCTATTTTTAAAAATTCCTGAAGCATTGAAAAAATCGAAAAATATGGTAAAATGATGTTTTACTGCAAATTTCGGCGATTTTCAGCATGTAGAGCATTTTTCAATTGAAACTTTCTTTTTAGCTAAAATACATGGATTTTCACACTTGAAATATATCTTTACACAATACTACATTAAATGTCATAAAATTCAATTCCATCAGTAACTCTGATAAAAAGGTTTGAAAATTCATGAATTTTAGCTGAAAAATCATGTTTGTCTGAAAAGTGTTCTAAATGCTCTAAATCGTCGAAATATGGAGTAAAACATCATTTTGCCATATTTTCGATTTTTTCAATGCTTTTGGTATTTTTGAAAAATATATGAAATATATGAAATACCTGAAATATATGAAATACCTGAAGCATTGAAAAAATCGAAAAATATTGTAAAATGATGTTTTACTGCATATTTCGACGATTTGGCGCATTTAGAACACTTTTCAGACAATCTTGATTTTTTAGCTAAAATTCATGGATTTTCAAACTCTTTAATCAGAAATACTAATAGAATTGAAATTTTCGAATCTTTTCAACATTTTAAAGTATATTACATATTTTTCAAGAAGCTAATAAAATTTCAATGAAATTCAGAAATGATTTTGAATATTTAATATATTTTTTTAAAATACCAAAAGCATTGAAAAAATCGAAAAATATGGCAAAATGATGTTTTAATTCATATTTCGAAAACACTTTTCAGACAAACCTATATTTTTAGCTAAAATTCATGGATTTTCAAACCTTTTTATCAGAACTACTGATGGAATTGAATTTTATGCTGAAAGTAACTTAAACATGACATTTTAGTGTAGTATTTTGTCAATATATATTTCAATATATATTTTTTAAATGCTTTTGGTTTTTTCAAAAAATACATGAATTATTAAAAATTATTTCTGAATTTCTTCGAAATTTTTTGGGCATTTTGAAAAATATGTAATATACTTTAAAATGTTGAAAAGCCTCGAAAATTTCAATTACATTAGTAATTCTGATAAAAAAGTTTGAAAATCCATGAATTTTAGCTAAAAAAATCAGCTTTGTCTGAAAAGTGTTCTAAAAGCTCCAAATTGTGGAAACATATGGAAAATTCTTAAATATGACATTTTAGTGTAGTATTGTGTCAATATATTTCAAGTGTGAAAATCCATGTATTTTAGCTAAAAAGAAAGGTTTGTTTGAAATGTGCTCTAAACGCTCCAAATCGTCGAAATATGCAGTAAAACATCATTTTACCATATTTTTCGATTTTTTCAATGCTTTTGGTATTTTTTGAAAAATATATGAAAAATATGAAATACCTTAAATATATGAAATACCTGAAGCATTGAAAAAATCGAAAAATATTGTAAAATGATATTTTACTGCATATTTCAACGATTTGGAGCATTTAGAACACTTTTCAGGCAAACCTGATTTCTTAGCTAAAATTCATGAATTTTCAAACTTTTTTATCAGAATTACTATTGGAATTTAAATTTTCCAGGCTTTTCACCATTTTAAAGCATATTACATATTTCTCAAAAAGCTCATAAAATTTCGATGAAATTCAGAAATAATTTTGAATATTTCAAATATTTTTTAAAAATACCAAAAGCATTGAAAAAATCGAAAAATGTGACAAAATTATGTTTTATTGCATATTTCGACGATTTAGAGCATTTAGAACACTTTTCAGACGAACCTGTTTTTTAGCTAAAATTAATGGATTTTCAAACTTTTTTATCATAATTAATGATGGAATTGAATTTTATGCTGAAAGTAACTTAAATATGACATTTTAGTGTAGTATTGTGTCAATATATATTTCAATATATATTTTTTAAATGCTTTTGGTATTTTTAAAAAATACATGAATTATTAAAAATTATTTGTGAATTTCTTCGAAATTTTATGGGCATTTTGAAAAATATGTAATATACTTTAAAAAGTTGAAAAGCCTCGAAAATTTCAATTACTTTAGTAATTCTGATAAAAAAAGTTTGAAAATCCATGAATTTTAGCTAGAAAATCAGCTTTGTTTGAAAAGTGTTCTAAATGTTCCAAATTGTGGAAATATATGAAAAATTCTTAAATATGACATATTGTGTCAATATATTTCAAGTGTGAAAATCCATGTATTTTTTATCAGAATTACTAATGAAATTGAAATTTTCGGGGCTTTTCAATATTTTAAAGTATTTTACATATTTCTCATAAAGCCCATAAAATTTCGATGAAATTCAGAAATAATTTTGAATATTTCATATATTTTTTAAAAATACCAAAAGCAATGATAGAATCGAAAAAATGTGACAAAATGATGTTTTACTGCATATTTCGACGATTTAGAGCATTTAGAGCACTTTTCAGACAAACCTGTTTTTTTTAGCTAAAATTCATGGATTTTCAAACTTTTTTATCAGAATTACTGATGGAATTGAAATTTTCGAGGCTTTTCAACATTTTAAAGTATATTACACATTTTTCAAAAAGCCCTAAAATTTCAATGAAATTCAGAAATAATTTTGAATACTTTATATATTTTTTAAAAATACGAAAAGCATTGAAAAAATCGAAAATATATGGCAAAATGATGTTTTTCTCCATATTTCGACGATTTAGAGCTCTAAATGCTCCAAATCGCCGAAACATGCAGTAAAACAATATTTTACAATATTGTTCGATTTTTTCATTGCTTTTGCTATTTTTAAAAATACCTGAAGCATTGAAAAAATCGAAAAAAATGGTAAAACGATGTTTTACTGCATATTTCGACGATTTTCAGCATTTAGAGCACTTTTCAATTAAACCTTTCTTTTTAGCTAAAATACATGGATTTTCACACTTGAAATATATATTGACAAAATGTCATATTTAAGTTACTTTCAGTAATTCTGATAAAAAAGTTTGAAAATCCATGAATTTTAGCTAAAAAAATCAGGTTTGTGTGAAAAGTGTTCTAAATGCTCTAAATCATCGAAATGAGCAGTAAAACATCATTTTGCCATATTTTTCGATTTTTTCAATGCTTTTGGTATTTTTGAAAAATGTATGAAATATATGAAATACCTGAAATATATGAAATAGCTGAAGCATTGAAAAAATAGAAAAATTTGGTAAAATGATGTTTTACTGCACATATCGACGATTTGGAGCATTTAGAACACTTTTCAGACAAACCTGGTTTTTTTGCAAAAATTTATGGATTTTCAAACTTTTTAATCAGAATTACTAATGGAATTGAAATTTTCGAGGCTTTTCAACATTTTAAAGTATATTATATATTTTTCAAAAAGCCCATAAAATTTCGAAGAAATTCGGAAATAATTATGAATATTTCATATATTTTTTTTAAAATACCAAAAACATTGAAAAAAAATCGAAAAATATTGCAAAATGATGTTTTACTCCATATTTCGACGATTTAGAGCATTTAGAACTCTTTTCAGACAAACCTGATTTTTTTTTAAAAATTCATGGATTTTCAAACTTTTTTATCAGAATTACTGCTGGAATTGAATTTTATGCTGAAAGTAACTTAAATATGACGTTTTAGTGTAGTATTGTGTCAATATATATTTCAAGTGTGAAAATCCATGTATTTTAGCTAAAAAGAAATGTTTAATTGAAAAGTGCTCTAAATGCTGAAAATCGTCGAAATATGCAGTAAAACATCATTTTACCATACTTTTCGATTTTTTCCATGCTTCAGGTATTTTTAAAAATAGCAAAAGCACTGAAATAATCGAAAAATAAGGTAAAATATTGAATATTTCATATATTTTTGAAAATACCAAAAGCATTGAAAAAATCGAAAAATATGGCAAAATGATATTTTACTCTATATTTCGACGATTTAGAGCATTTAGAACACTTTTCAGACAAACCTGATTTTTTAGCTAAAATTCATGGATTTTCAAACTTTTTTATCAGAATTACTGATGGAATTGAATTTTATGCTGAAGGTAATTTAAATACGACATTTTACTGTAGTATTGTGTCAATATATTTCAAGTGTGAAAATCCATGTATTTTAGCTAAAAAGAAACGTTTGTTTGAAAAGTGCTCTAATAGCTCCAAATCGTCGAAATATGCAGTAAAACAATATTTTACCATATTTTTCGATTTTTTCAATGCTTTTGCTATTTTTAAGAATACCTGAAGCATTGAAAAAGTCGAAAAATATGGTAAAATGATGTCTTAATGCATATTTCGACGATTTTCAGCATTTAAAGCACTTTTCAATTAAACCTTTCTTTTTAGCTAAAATACATGGATTTTCACACTTGAAATATATATTGACAAAATTCTACAATAAAATGTCATATTAAAGTTATTTTCAGCATAAAATTCAATTCCATCAGTAACTCTGATAAAAAAGTTCGAAAATCCATGAATTTTAGCTAGAAAATCAGGTTTGTCTGAAAAGTGTTCTAAATGCTCTAAATCGTCGAAATATGGAGTAAAACATCATTTTTGCCATATTTTTCTTTTTTTCAATGCTTTTGGTATTTTTGAAAAATATATGAAATATATGAAATACCTGAAATATATGAAATACCTGAAGCACTGAAAAAATCGAAAAATATTGTAAAATGATGTTTTACTGCATATTTCGACAAACGTGATTTTTTAGCTAAAATTCATGGATTTTCAAACTTTTTATATCAGAACTAGTGATGGAATTGAATTTTATGCTGAAAGTAACTTAAAAGCCCTAAAAATTCAATGAAATTCAGAAATAATTTTGAATACTTTATATATTTTTAAAAATACGAAAAGCATTGAAAAAATCGAAAATATATGGCAAAATGATGTTTTTCTCCATATTTCGACGATTTAGAGCATTTAGAACACTTTTCAGACAAACCTGATTTTTTAGCTAAAATTCATGAATTTTCTAACTTTTTTTATCAGAATTACTGATGGAATTGAATTTTATGCTGAAAGTAACATAATATGACATTTTCGTGTAGTATTGTGTCAATATATATTTCAAGTGTGAAAATCCATGTATTTTAGTTAAAAAGAAAGATTTGTTTGAAAAGTGCTCTAAATGCTCCAAATCGCCGAAACATGCAGTAAAACAATATTTTACAATATTGTTCGATTTTTTCATTGCTTTTGCTATTTTTAAAAATACCTGAAGCATTGAAAAAATCGAAAAAAATGGTAAAACGATGTTTTACTGCATATTTCGACGATTTTCAGCATTTAGAGCACTTTTCAATTAAACCTTTCTTTTTAGCTAAAATACATGGATTTTCACACTTGAAATATATATTGACAAAATGTCATATTTAAGTTACTTTCAGTAATTCTGATAAAAAAGTTTGAAAATCCATGAATTTTAGCTAAAAAATCAGGTTTGTGTGAAAAGTGTTCTAAATGCTCTAAATCATCGAAATAAGCAGTAAAACATCATTTTGCCATATTTTTCGATTTTTTCAATGCTTTTGGTATTTTTGAAAAATGTATGAAATATATGAAATACCTGAAACATATGAAATAGCTGAAGCATTGAAAAAATAGAAAAATTTGGTAAAATGATGTTTTACTGCACATTTCGACGATTTGGAGCATTTAGAACACTTTTCAGACAAACCTGATTTTTTTGCTAAAATTCATGGATTTTAGCTAAAAAGAAAGGTATAATTGAAAAGTGCTCTAAATGCTGAAAATCATCGAAATATGCAGTAAAACATCATTTTACCATACTTTTCGATTTTTTCAATGCTTCTGATATTTTTAAAAATAGCAAAAGCATTGAAATAATCGAAAAATGAGGTAAAATATTGTTTTATTGCATATTTCGACGATTTGGAGCATATAGAACACATTTCAAACAAACCTTGCTTTTTAGCTAAAATACATGGATTTTCAAACTATTTTATCAGAATTACTAATAGAATTGAAATTTTCGAGGCTTTTCAACATTTTAAAGTACATTACATATTTTTCAAGAAGCCCATAAAATCTCAATGAAATTCAGAAATAATTTTGAATATTTCATGTATTTTTTAAAAATACCAAAAGCATTGAAAAAAATCGAAAAATATGGCAAAAATGATGTTTTACTCCATATTTCGACGATTTAGAGCATTTAGAACACTTTTCAGACAAATCTGATTTTTTAGCTAAAATTCATGGATTTTAAAACTTTTTTATCAGAATTACTGATGGAATTGAATTTCATGCTGAAAATAACTTAAATACGACATTTTACTGTAGTGCTCTAAAAGCTCCAAATCGTCGAAATATGCAGTAAAACAATATTTTACCATATTTTTCGATTTTTTCAATGCTTTTGCTATTTTTAAGAATACCTGAAGCATTGAAAAAATTCGACGATTTTCAACATTTAGAGCACTTTTCAATTAAACCTTTCTTTCTAGCTAAAATACATGCATTTTCACACTTGAAATATATTGTCATACTGGGTTTTTAAACAATTTTATCAGAATTACTAATGGAATTGAAATTTTCCAGGCTTTTCAACATTTTAAAGTATATTACATATTTTTCAAGAAGCCCATAAAATTTCAATGAAATTCAGAAATGATTTCTAATATTTTATATATTTTTTAAAAATACCAAAAGCATTGAAAAACTCGAAAAATATGGCAAAATGACGTTTCACTTCATATTTTGAAGATTTAGAGCATTTAGAACACTTTTCAGACAAACCTGATTTTTTAGATAAAATTCATGGATTTTCAAACTTTTTTATCAGAATTACTGATGGAATTGAATTTTATGCTGAAAGTAACTTAATTACGACATTTTAGTGTATTATTGCGCCAATATATATTTCAAGTGTGAAAATCCATGTATTATAGCTAAAAAGAAAGGTTTGTTTGAAAAGTGCTCTAAATCCTCCAAATCGTCGAAATATGCAGTAAAACAATATTTTACCATATTTTTCGATTTTTTTCAATGCTTTTGCTATTTTTAAAAATACCTGAAGCATTGAAAAAATCGAAAAATATGGTAAAATGATGTTTTACTGCAAATTTCGGCGATTTTCAGCATGTAGAGCATTTTTCAATTGAAACTTTCTTTTTAGCTAAAATACATGGATTTTCACACTTGAAATATATCTTTACACAATACTACATTAAATGTCATAAAATTCAATTCCATCAGTAACTCTGATAAAAAGGTTTGAAAATCCATGAATTTTAGCTGAAAAATCAAGTTTGTCTGAAAAGTGTTCTAAATGCTCTAAATCGTCGAAATATGGAGTAAAACATCATTTTGCCATATTTTCGATTTTTTCAATGCTTTTGGTATTTTTGAAAAATATATGAAATATATGAAATACCTGAAATATATGAAATACCTGAAGCATTGAAAAAAAATCGAAAAATATTGTAAAATGATGTTTTACTGCATATTTCGACGATTTGGCGCATTTAGAACACTTTTCAGACAATCTTGATTTTTTAGCTAAAATTCATGGATTTTCAAACTTTTTAATCAGAAATACTAATAGAATTGAAATTTTCGAGGCTTTTCAACATTTTAAAGTATATTACATATTTTTCAAGAAGCTAATAAAATTTCAATGAAATTCAGAAATGATTTTGAATATTTAATATATTTTTTTTAAAATACCAAAAGCATTGAAAAAATCGAAAAATATGGCAAAATGATGTTTTAATTCATATTTCGAAAATGTAGAGCATTTAGAACACTTTTCAGACAAACCTATATTTTTAGCTAAAATTCATGGATTTTCAAACCTTTTTATCAGAACTACTGATGGAATTGAATTTTATGCTGAAAGTAACTTGAATATGACATTTTAGTGTAGTATTTTGTCAATATATATTTCAATATATATTTTTTAAATGCTTTTGGTTTTTTCAAAAAATACATGAATTATTAAAAATTATTTCTGAATTTCTTCGAAATTTTTTGGGCATTTTGAAAAATATGTAATATACTTTAAAATGTTGAAAAGCCTCGAAAATTTCAATTACATTAGTAATTCTGATAAAAAAGTTTGAAAATCCATGAATTTTAGCTAAAAAAATCACCTTTGTCTGAAAAGTGTTCTAAAAGCTCCAAATTGTGGAAACATATGGAAAATTCTTAAATATGACATTTTAGTGTAGTATTGTGTCAATATATTTCAAGTGTGAAAATCCATGTATTTTAGCTAAAAAGAAAGGTTTGTTTGAAATGTGCTCTAAATGCTCCAAATCGTCGAAATATGCAGTAAAACATCATTTTACCATATTTTTCGATTTTTTCAATGCTTTTGGTATTTTCTGAAAAATATATGAAAAATATGAAATACCTTAAATATATGAAATACCTGAAGCATTGAAAAAATCGAAAAATATTGTAAAATGATATTTTACTGCATATTTCAACGATTTGGAGCATTTAGAACACTTTTCAGGCAAACCTGATTTCTTAGCTAAAATTCATGAATTTTCAAACTTTTTTATCAGAATTACTATTGGAATTTAAATTTTCCAGGCTTTTCACCATTTTAAAGCATATTACATATTTCTCAAAAAGCTCATAAAATTTCGATGAAATTCAGAAATAATTTTGAATATTTCAAATATTTTTTAAAAATACCAAAAGCATTGAAAAAATCGAAAAATGTGACAAAATTATGTTTTATTGCATATTTCGACGATTTAGAGCATTTAGAACACTTTTCAGACAAACCTGTTTTTTAGCTAAAATTAATGGATTTTCAAACTTTTTTATCATAATTAATGATGGAATTGAATTTTATGCTGAAAGTAACTTAAATATGACATTTTAGTGTAGTATTGTGTCAATATATATTTCAATATATATTTTTTAAATGCTTTTGGTATTTTTAAAAAATACATGAATTATTAAAAATTATTTGTGAATTTCTTCGAAATTTTATGGGCATTTTGAAAAATATGTAATATACTTTAAAAAGTTGAAAAGCCTCGAAAATTTCAATTACTTTAGTAATTCTGATAAAAAAAGTTTGAAAATCCATGAATTTTAGCTAGAAAATCAGCTTTGTTTGAAAAGTGTTCTAAATGTTCCAAATTGTGGAAATATATGAAAAATTCTTAAATATGACATATTGTGTCAATATATTTCAAGTGTGAAAATCCATGTATTTTTTATCAGAATTACTAATGAAATTGAAATTTTCGGGGCTTTTCAATATTTTAAAGTATTTTACATATTTCTCATAAAGCCCATAAAATTTCGATGAAATTCAGAAATAATTTTGAATATTTCATATATTTTTTAAAAATACCAAAAGCAATGATAGAATCGAAAAAATGTGACAAAATGATGTTTTACTGCATATTTCGACGATTTAGAGCATTTAGAGCACTTTTCAGACAAACCTGTTTTTTTTAGCTAAAATTCATGGATTTTCAAACTTTTTTATCAGAATTACTGATGGAATTGAAATTTTCGAGGCTTTTCAACATTTTAAAGTATATTACACATTTTTCAAAAAGCCCTAAAATTTCAATGAAATTCAGAAATAATTTTGAATACTTTATATATTTTTTAAAAATACGAAAAGCATTGAAAAAATCGAAAATATATGGCAAAATGATGTTTTTCTCCATATTTCGACGATTTAGAGCTCTAAATGCTCCAAATCGCCGAAACATGCAGTAAAACAATATTTTACAATATTGTTCGATTTTTTCATTGCTTTTGCTATTTTTAAAAATACCTGAAGCATTGAAAAAATCGAAAAAAATGGTAAAACGATGTTTTACTGCATATTTCGACGATTTTCAGCATTTAGAGCACTTTTCAATTAAACCTTTCTTTTTAGCTAAAATACATGGATTTTCACACTTGAAATATATATTGACAAAATGTCATATTTAAGTTACTTTCAGTAATTCTGATAAAAAAGTTTGAAAATCCATGAATTTTAGCTAAAAAAATCAGGTTTGTGTGAAAAGTGTTCTAAATGCTCTAAATCATCGAAATGAGCAGTAAAACATCATTTTGCCATATTTTTCGATTTTTTCAATGCTTTTGGTATTTTTGAAAAATGTATGAAATATATGAAATACCTGAAATATATGAAATAGCTGAAGCATTGAAAAAATAGAAAAATTTGGTAAAATGATGTTTTACTGCACATATCGACGATTTGGAGCATTTAGAACACTTTTCAGACAAACCTGGTTTTTTTTGCAAAAATTTATGGATTTTCAAACTTTTTAATCAGAATTACTAATGGAATTGAAATTTTCGAGGCTTTTCAACATTTTAAAGTATATTATATATTTTTCAAAAAGCCCATAAAATTTCGAAGAAATTCGGAAATAATTATGAATATTTCATATATTTTTTTTAAAATACCAAAAACATTGAAAAAAAATCGAAAAATATTGCAAAATGATGTTTTACTCCATATTTCGACGAGTTAGAGCATTTAGAACTCTTTTCAGACAAACCTGATTTTTTTTTAAAAATTCATGGATTTTCAAACTTTTTTATCAGAATTACTGCTGGAATTGAATTTTATGCTGAAAGTAACTTAAATATGACGTTTTAGTGTAGTATTGTGTCAATATATATTTCAAGTGTGAAAATCCATGTATTTTAGCTAAAAAGAAATGTTTAATTGAAAAGTGCTCTAAATGCTGAAAATCGTCGAAATATGCAGTAAAACATCATTTTACCATACTTTTCGATTTTTTCCATGCTTCAGGTATTTTTAAAAATAGCAAAAGCACTGAAATAATCGAAAAATAAGGTAAAATATTGAATATTTCATATATTTTTGAAAATACCAAAAGCATTGAAAAAATCGAAAAATATGGCAAAATGATATTTTACTCTATATTTCGACGATTTAGAGCATTTAGAACACTTTTCAGACAAACCTGATTTTTTAGCTAAAATTCATGGATTTTCAAACTTTTTTATCAGAATTACTGATGGAATTGAATTTTATGCTGAAGGTAATTTAAATACGACATTTTACTGTAGTATTGTGTCAATATATTTCAAGTGTGAAAATCCATGTATTTTAGCTAAAAAGAAACGTTTGTTTGAAAAGTGCTCTAATAGCTCCAAATCGTCGAAATATGCAGTAAAACAATATTTTACCATATTTTTCGATTTTTTCAATGCTTTTGCTATTTTTAAGAATACCTGAAGCATTGAAAAAGTCGAAAAATATGGTAAAATGATGTCTTAATGCATATTTCGACGATTTTCAGCATTTAAAGCACTTTTCAATTAAACCTTTCTTTTTAGCTAAAATACATGGATTTTCACACTTGAAATATATATTGACAAAATTCTACAATAAAATGTCATATTAAAGTTATTTTCAGCATAAAATTCAATTCCATCAGTAACTCTGATAAAAAAGTTCGAAAATCCATGAATTTTAGCTAGAAAATCAGGTTTGTCTGAAAAGTGTTCTAAATGCTCTAAATCGTCGAAATATGGAGTAAAACATCATTTTTGCCATATTTTTCTTTTTTTCAATGCTTTTGGTATTTTTGAAAAATATATGAAATATATGAAATACCTGAAATATATGAAATACCTGAAGCACTGAAAAAATCGAAAAATATTGTAAAATGATGTTTTACTGCATATTTCGACAAACGTGATTTTTTAGCTAAAATTCATGGATTTTCAAACTTTTTATATCAGAACTAGTGATGGAATTGAATTTTATGCTGAAAGTAACTTAAAAGCCCTAAAATTTCAATGAAATTCAGAAATAATTTTGAATACTTTATATATTTTTAAAAATACGAAAAGCATTGAAAAAATCGAAAATATATGGCAAAATGATGTTTTTCTCCATATTTCGACGATTTAGAGCATTTAGAACACTTTTCAGACAAACCTGATTTTTTAGCTAAAATTCATGAATTTTCTAACTTTTTTTATCAGAATTACTGATGGAATTGAATTTTATGCTGAAAGTAACATAATATGACATTTTCGTGTAGTATTGTGTCAATATATATTTCAAGTGTGAAAATCCATGTATTTTAGTTAAAAAGAAAGATTTGTTTGAAAAGTGCTCTAAATGCTCCAAATCGCCGAAACATGCAGTAAAACAATATTTTACAATATTGTTCGATTTTTTCATTGCTTTTGCTATTTTTAAAAATACCTGAAGCATTGAAAAAATCGAAAAAAATGGTAAAACGATGTTTTACTGCATATTTCGACGATTTTCAGCATTTAGAGCACTTTTCAATTAAACCTTTCTTTTTAGCTAAAATACATGGATTTTCACACTTGAAATATATATTGACAAAATGTCATATTTAAGTTACTTTCAGTAATTCTGATAAAAAAGTTTGAAAATCCATGAATTTTAGCTAAAAAATCAGGTTTGTGTGAAAAGTGTTCTAAATGCTCTAAATCATCGAAATAAGCAGTAAAACATCATTTTGCCATATTTTTCGATTTTTTCAATGCTTTTGGTATTTTTGAAAAATGTATGAAATATATGAAATACCTGAAACATATGAAATAGCTGAAGCATTGAAAAAATAGAAAAATTTGGTAAAATGATGTTTTACTGCACATTTCGACGATTTGGAGCATTTAGAACACTTTTCAGACAAACCTGATTTTTTTGCTAAAATTCATGGATTTTAGCTAAAAAGAAAGGTATAATTGAAAAGTGCTCTAAATGCTGAAAATCATCGAAATATGCAGTAAAACATCATTTTACCATACTTTTCGATTTTTTCAATGCTTCTGATATTTTTAAAAATAGCAAAAGCATTGAAATAATCGAAAAATGAGGTAAAATATTGTTTTATTGCATATTTCGACGATTTGGAGCATATAGAACACATTTCAAACAAACCTTGCTTTTTAGCTAAAATACATGGATTTTCAAACTATTTTATCAGAATTACTAATAGAATTGAAATTTTCGAGGCTTTTCAACATTTTAAAGTACATTACATATTTTTCAAGAAGCCCATAAAATCTCAATGAAATTCAGAAATAATTTTGAATATTTCATGTATTTTTTAAAAATACCAAAAGCATTGAAAAAAATCGAAAAATATGGCAAAAATGATGTTTTACTCCATATTTCGACGATTTAGAGCATTTAGAACACTTTTCAGACAAATCTGATTTTTTAGCTAAAATTCATGGATTTTAAAACTTTTTTATCAGAATTACTGATGGAATTGAATTTCATGCTGAAAATAACTTAAATACGACATTTTACTGTAGTGCTCTAAAAGCTCCAAATCGTCGAAATATGCAGTAAAACAATATTTTACCATATTTTTCGATTTTTTCAATGCTTTTGCTATTTTTAAGAATACCTGAAGCATTGAAAAAATTCGACGATTTTCAACATTTAGAGCACTTTTCAATTAAACCTTTCTTTCTAGCTAAAATACATGCATTTTCACACTTGAAATATATTGTCATACTGGGTTTTTAAACAATTTTATCAGAATTACTAATGGAATTGAAATTTTCCAGGCTTTTCAACATTTTAAAGTATATTACATATTTTTCAAGAAGCCCATAAAATTTCAATGAAATTCAGAAATGATTTCTAATATTTTATATATTTTTTAAAAATACCAAAAGCATTGAAAAACTCGAAAAATATGGCAAAATGACGTTTCACTTCATATTTTGAAGATTTAGAGCATTTAGAACACTTTTCAGACAAACCTGATTTTTTAGATAAAATTCATGGATTTTCAAACTTTTTTATCAGAATTACTGATGGAATTGAATTTTATGCTGAAAGTAACTTAATTACGACATTTTAGTGTATTATTGCGCCAATATATATTTCAAGTGTGAAAATCCATGTATTATAGCTAAAAAGAAAGGTTTGTTTGAAAAGTGCTCTAAATCCTCCAAATCGTCGAAATATGCAGTAAAACAATATTTTACCATATTTTTCGATTTTTTTCAATGCTTTTGCTATTTTTAAAAATACCTGAAGCATTGAAAAAATCAAAAAATATGGTAAAATGATGTTTTACTGCAAATTTCGGCGATTTTCAGCATGTAGAGCATTTTTCAATTGAAACTTTCTTTTTAGCTAAAATACATGGATTTTCACACTTGAAATATATCTTTACACAATACTACATTAAATGTCATAAAATTCAATTCCATCAGTAACTCTGATAAAAAGGTTTGAAAATCCATGAATTTTAGCTGAAAAATCAAGTTTGTCTGAAAAGTGTTCTAAATGCTCTAAATCGTCGAAATATGGAGTAAAACATCATTTTGCCATATTTTCGATTTTTTCAATGCTTTTGGTATTTTTGAAAAATATATGAAATATATGAAATACCTGAAATATATGAAATACCTGAAGCATTGAAAAAATCGAAAAATATTGTAAAATGATGTTTTACTGCATATTTCGACGATTTGGCGCATTTAGAACACTTTTCAGACAATCTTGATTTTTTAGCTAAAATTCATGGATTTTCAAACTTTTTAATCAGAAATACTAATAGAATTGAAATTTTCGAGGCTTTTCAACATTTTAAAGTATATTACATATTTTTCAAGAAGCTAATAAAATTTCAATGAAATTCAGAAATGATTTTGAATATTTAATATATTTTTTTTAAAATACCAAAAGCATTGAAAAAATCGAAAAATATGGCAAAATGATGTTTTAATTCATATTTCGAAAATGTAGAGCATTTAGAACACTTTTCAGACAAACCTATATTTTTAGCTAAAATTCATGGATTTTCAAACCTTTTTATCAGAACTACTGATGGAATTGAATTTTATGCTGAAAGTAACTTGAATATGACATTTTAGTGTAGTATTTTGTCAATATATATTTCAATATATATTTTTTAAATGCTTTTGGTTTTTTCAAAAAATACATGAATTATTAAAAATTATTTCTGAATTTCTTCGAAATTTTTTGGGCATTTTGAAAAATATGTAATATACTTTAAAATGTTGAAAAGCCTCGAAAATTTCAATTACATTAGTAATTCTGATAAAAAAGTTTGAAAATCCATGAATTTTAGCTAAAAAAATCACCTTTGTCTGAAAAGTGTTCTAAAAGCTCCAAATTGTGGAAACATATGGAAAATTCTTAAATATGACATTTTAGTGTAGTATTGTGTCAATATATTTCAAGTGTGAAAATCCATGTATTTTAGCTAAAAAGAAAGGTTTGTTTGAAATGTGCTCTAAATGCTCCAAATCGTCGAAATATGCAGTAAAACATCATTTTACCATATTTTTCGATTTTTTCAATGCTTTTGGTATTTTTTGAAAAATATATGAAAAATATGAAATACCTTAAATATATGAAATACCTGAAGCATTGAAAAAATCGAAAAATATTGTAAAATGATATTTTACTGCATATTTCAACGATTTGGAGCATTTAGAACACTTTTCAGGCAAACCTGATTTCTTAGCTAAAATTCATGAATTTTCAAACTTTTTTATCAGAATTACTATTGGAATTTAAATTTTCCAGGCTTTTCACCATTTTAAAGCATATTACATATTTCTCAAAAAGCTCATAAAATTTCGATGAAATTCAGAAATAATTTTGAATATTTCAAATATTTTTTAAAAATACCAAAAGCATTGAAAAAATCGAAAAATGTGACAAAATTATGTTTTATTGCATATTTCGACGATTTAGAGCATTTAGAACACTTTTCAGACAAACCTGTTTTTTAGCTAAAATTAATGGATTTTCAAACTTTTTTATCATAATTAATGATGGAATTGAATTTTATGCTGAAAGTAACTTAAATATGACATTTTAGTGTAGTATTGTGTCAATATATATTTCAATATATATTTTTTAAATGCTTTTGGTATTTTTAAAAAATACATGAATTATTAAAAATTATTTGTGAATTTCTTCGAAATTTTATGGGCATTTTGAAAAATATGTAATATACTTTAAAAAGTTGAAAAGCCTCGAAAATTTCAATTACTTTAGTAATTCTGATAAAAAAAGTTTGAAAATCCATGAATTTTAGCTAGAAAATCAGCTTTGTTTGAAAAGTGTTCTAAATGTTCCAAATTGTGGAAATATATGAAAAATTCTTAAATATGACATATTGTGTCAATATATTTCAAGTGTGAAAATCCATGTATTTTTTATCAGAATTACTAATGAAATTGAAATTTTCGGGGCTTTTCAATATTTTAAAGTATTTTACATATTTCTCATAAAGCCCATAAAATTTCGATGAAATTCAGAAATAATTTTGAATATTTCATATATTTTTTAAAAATACCAAAAGCAATGATAGAATCGAAAAAATGTGACAAAATGATGTTTTACTGCATATTTCGACGATTTAGAGCATTTAGAGCACTTTTCAGACAAACCTGTTTTTTTTAGCTAAAATTCATGGATTTTCAAACTTTTTTATCAGAATTACTGATGGAATTGAAATTTTCGAGGCTTTTCAACATTTTAAAGTATATTACACATTTTTCAAAAAGCCCTAAAATTTCAATGAAATTCAGAAATAATTTTGAATACTTTATATATTTTTTAAAAATACGAAAAGCATTGAAAAAATCGAAAATATATGGCAAAATGATGTTTTTCTCCATATTTCGACGATTTAGAGCTCTAAATGCTCCAAATCGCCGAAACATGCAGTAAAACAATATTTTACAATATTGTTCGATTTTTTCATTGCTTTTGCTATTTTTAAAAATACCTGAAGCATTGAAAAAATCGAAAAAAATGGTAAAACGATGTTTTACTGCATATTTCGACGATTTTCAGCATTTAGAGCACTTTTCAATTAAACCTTTCTTTTTAGCTAAAATACATGGATTTTCACACTTGAAATATATATTGACAAAATGTCATATTTAAGTTACTTTCAGTAATTCTGATAAAAAAGTTTGAAAATCCATGAATTTTAGCTAAAAAAATCAGGTTTGTGTGAAAAGTGTTCTAAATGCTCTAAATCATCGAAATGAGCAGTAAAACATCATTTTGCCATATTTTTCGATTTTTTCAATGCTTTTGGTATTTTTGAAAAATGTATGAAATATATGAAATACCTGAAATATATGAAATAGCTGAAGCATTGAAAAAATAGAAAAATTTGGTAAAATGATGTTTTACTGCACATATCGACGATTTGGAGCATTTAGAACACTTTTCAGACAAACCTGGTTTTTTTGCAAAAATTTATGGATTTTCAAACTTTTTAATCAGAATTACTAATGGAATTGAAATTTTCGAGGCTTTTCAACATTTTAAAGTATATTATATATTTTTCAAAAAGCCCATAAAATTTCGAAGAAATTCGGAAATAATTATGAATATTTCATATATTTTTTTTAAAATACCAAAAACATTGAAAAAAAATCGAAAAATATTGCAAAATGATGTTTTACTCCATATTTCGACGATTTAGAGCATTTAGAACTCTTTTCAGACAAACCTGATTTTTTTTTAAAAATTCATGGATTTTCAAACTTTTTTATCAGAATTACTGCTGGAATTGAATTTTATGCTGAAAGTAACTTAAATATGACGTTTTAGTGTAGTATTGTGTCAATATATATTTCAAGTGTGAAAATCCATGTATTTTAGCTAAAAAGAAATGTTTAATTGAAAAGTGCTCTAAATGCTGAAAATCGTCGAAATATGCAGTAAAACATCATTTTACCATACTTTTCGATTTTTTCCATGCTTCAGGTATTTTTAAAAATAGCAAAAGCACTGAAATAATCGAAAAATAAGGTAAAATATTGAATATTTCATATATTTTTGAAAATACCAAAAGCATTGAAAAAATCGAAAAATATGGCAAAATGATATTTTACTCTATATTTCGACGATTTAGAGCATTTAGAACACTTTTCAGACAAACCTGATTTTTTAGCTAAAATTCATGGATTTTCAAACTTTTTTATCAGAATTACTGATGGAATTGAATTTTATGCTGAAGGTAATTTAAATACGACATTTTACTGTAGTATTGTGTCAATATATTTCAAGTGTGAAAATCCATGTATTTTAGCTAAAAAGAAACGTTTGTTTGAAAAGTGCTCTAATAGCTCCAAATCGTCGAAATATGCAGTAAAACAATATTTTACCATATTTTTCGATTTTTTCAATGCTTTTGCTATTTTTAAGAATACCTGAAGCATTGAAAAAGTCGAAAAATATGGTAAAATGATGTCTTAATGCATATTTCGACGATTTTCAGCATTTAAAGCACTTTTCAATTAAACCTTTCTTTTTAGCTAAAATACATGGATTTTCACACTTGAAATATATATTGACAAAATTCTACAATAAAATGTCATATTAAAGTTATTTTCAGCATAAAATTCAATTCCATCAGTAACTCTGATAAAAAAGTTCGAAAATCCATGAATTTTAGCTAGAAAATCAGGTTTGTCTGAAAAGTGTTCTAAATGCTCTAAATCGTCGAAATATGGAGTAAAACATCATTTTTGCCATATTTTTCTTTTTTTCAATGCTTTTGGTATTTTTGAAAAATATATGAAATATATGAAATACCTGAAATATATGAAATACCTGAAGCACTGAAAAAATCGAAAAATATTGTAAAATGATGTTTTACTGCATATTTCGACAAACGTGATTTTTTAGCTAAAATTCATGGATTTTCAAACTTTTTATATCAGAACTAGTGATGGAATTGAATTTTATGCTGAAAGTAACTTAAAAGCCCTAAAATTTCAATGAAATTCAGAAATAATTTTGAATACTTTATATATTTTTAAAAATACGAAAAGCATTGAAAAAATCGAAAATATATGGCAAAATGATGTTTTTCTCCATATTTCGACGATTTAGAGCATTTAGAACACTTTTCAGACAAACCTGATTTTTTAGCTAAAATTCATGAATTTTCTAACTTTTTTTATCAGAATTACTGATGGAATTGAATTTTATGCTGAAAGTAACATAATATGACATTTTCGTGTAGTATTGTGTCAATATATATTTCAAGTGTGAAAATCCATGTATTTTAGTTAAAAAGAAAGATTTGTTTGAAAAGTGCTCTAAATGCTCCAAATCGCCGAAACATGCAGTAAAACAATATTTTACAATATTGTTCGATTTTTTCATTGCTTTTGCTATTTTTAAAAATACCTGAAGCATTGAAAAAATCGAAAAAAATGGTAAAACGATGTTTTACTGCATATTTCGACGATTTTCAGCATTTAGAGCACTTTTCAATTAAACCTTTCTTTTTAGCTAAAATACATGGATTTTCACACTTGAAATATATATTGACAAAATGTCATATTTAAGTTACTTTCAGTAATTCTGATAAAAAAGTTTGAAAATCCATGAATTTTAGCTAAAAAATCAGGTTTGTGTGAAAAGTGTTCTAAATGCTCTAAATCATCGAAATAAGCAGTAAAACATCATTTTGCCATATTTTTCGATTTTTTCAATGCTTTTGGTATTTTTGAAAAATGTATGAAATATATGAAATACCTGAAACATATGAAATAGCTGAAGCATTGAAAAAATAGAAAAATTTGGTAAAATGATGTTTTACTGCACATTTCGACGATTTGGAGCATTTAGAACACTTTTCAGACAAACCTGATTTTTTTGCTAAAATTCATGGATTTTAGCTAAAAAGAAAGGTATAATTGAAAAGTGCTCTAAATGCTGAAAATCATCGAAATATGCAGTAAAACATCATTTTACCATACTTTTCGATTTTTTCAATGCTTCTGATATTTTTAAAAATAGCAAAAGCATTGAAATAATCGAAAAATGAGGTAAAATATTGTTTTATTGCATATTTCGACGATTTGGAGCATATAGAACACATTTCAAACAAACCTTGCTTTTTAGCTAAAATACATGGATTTTCAAACTATTTTATCAGAATTACTAATAGAATTGAAATTTTCGAGGCTTTTCAACATTTTAAAGTACATTACATATTTTTCAAGAAGCCCATAAAATCTCAATGAAATTCAGAAATAATTTTGAATATTTCATGTATTTTTTAAAAATACCAAAAGCATTGAAAAAAATCGAAAAATATGGCAAAAATGATGTTTTACTCCATATTTCGACGATTTAGAGCATTTAGAACACTTTTCAGACAAATCTGATTTTTTAGCTAAAATTCATGGATTTTAAAACTTTTTTATCAGAATTACTGATGGAATTGAATTTCATGCTGAAAATAACTTAAATACGACATTTTACTGTAGTGCTCTAAAAGCTCCAAATCGTCGAAATATGCAGTAAAACAATATTTTACCATATTTTTCGATTTTTTCAATGCTTTTGCTATTTTTAAGAATACCTGAAGCATTGAAAAAATTCGACGATTTTCAACATTTAGAGCACTTTTCAATTAAACCTTTCTTTCTAGCTAAAATACATGCATTTTCACACTTGAAATATATTGTCATACTGGGTTTTTAAACAATTTTATCAGAATTACTAATGGAATTGAAATTTTCCAGGCTTTTCAACATTTTAAAGTATATTACATATTTTTCAAGAAGCCCATAAAATTTCAATGAAATTCAGAAATGATTTCTAATATTTTATATATTTTTTAAAAATACCAAAAGCATTGAAAAACTCGAAAAATATGGCAAAATGACGTTTCACTTCATATTTTGAAGATTTAGAGCATTTAGAACACTTTTCAGACAAACCTGATTTTTTAGATAAAATTCATGGATTTTCAAACTTTTTTATCAGAATTACTGATGGAATTGAATTTTATGCTGAAAGTAACTTAATTACGACATTTTAGTGTATTATTGCGCCAATATATATTTCAAGTGTGAAAATCCATGTATTATAGCTAAAAAGAAAGGTTTGTTTGAAAAGTGCTCTAAATCCTCCAAATCGTCGAAATATGCAGTAAAACAATATTTTACCATATTTTTCGATTTTTTTCAATGCTTTTGCTATTTTTAAAAATACCTGAAGCATTGAAAAAATCGAAAAATATGGTAAAATGATGTTTTACTGCAAATTTCG
Organism: Cherax quadricarinatus; assembly: GCF_038502225.1. Taxonomy (NCBI): domain Eukaryota; kingdom Metazoa; phylum Arthropoda; class Malacostraca; order Decapoda; family Parastacidae; genus Cherax; species Cherax quadricarinatus. Next base: position 11,450,045 of record NC_091347.1, on the reverse strand, counting down.
GCGATTTTCAGCATGTAGAGCATTTTTCAATTGAAACTTTCTTTTTAGCTAAAATACATGGATTTTCACACTTGAAATATATCTTTACACAATACTACATTAAATGTCATAAAATTCAATTCCATCAGTAACTCTGATAAAAAGGTTTGAAAATCCATGAATTTTAGCTGAAAAATCAAGTTTGTCTGAAAAGTGTTCTAAATGCTCTAAATCGTCGAAATATGGAGTAAAACATCATTTTGCCATATTTTCGATTTTTTCAATGCTTTTGGTATTTTTGAAAAATATATGAAATATATGAAATACCTGAAATATATGAAATACCTGAAGCATTGAAAAAATCGAAAAATATTGTAAAATGATGTTTTACTGCATATTTCGACGATTTGGCGCATTTAGAACACTTTTCAGACAATCTTGATTTTTTAGCTAAAATTCATGGATTTTCAAACTTTTTAATCAGAAATACTAATAGAATTGAAATTTTCGAGGCTTTTCAACATTTTAAAGTATATTACATATTTTTCAAGAAGCTAATAAAATTTCAATGAAATTCAGAAATGATTTTGAATATTTAATATATTTTTTTTAAAATACCAAAAGCATTGAAAAAATCGAAAAATATGGCAAAATGATGTTTTAATTCATATTTCGAAAATGTAGAGCATTTAGAACACTTTTCAGACAAACCTATATTTTTAGCTAAAATTCATGGATTTTCAAACCTTTTTATCAGAACTACTGATGGAATTGAATTTTATGCTGAAAGTAACTTGAATATGACATTTTAGTGTAGTATTTTGTCAATATATATTTCAATATATATTTTTTAAATGCTTTTGGTTTTTTCAAAAAATACATGAATTATTAAAAATTATTTCTGAATTTCTTCGAAATTTTTTGGGCATTTTGAAAAATATGTAATATACTTTAAAATGTTGAAAAGCCTCGAAAATTTCAATTACATTAGTAATTCTGATAAAAAAGTTTGAAAATCCATGAATTTTAGCTAAAAAAATCACCTTTGTCTGAAAAGTGTTCTAAAAGCTCCAAATTGTGGAAACATATGGAAAATTCTTAAATATGACATTTTAGTGTAGTATTGTGTCAATATATTTCAAGTGTGAAAATCCATGTATTTTAGCTAAAAAGAAAGGTTTGTTTGAAATGTGCTCTAAATGCTCCAAATCGTCGAAATATGCAGTAAAACATCATTTTACCATATTTTTCGATTTTTTCAATGCTTTTGGTATTTTCTGAAAAATATATGAAAAATATGAAATACCTTAAATATATGAAATACCTGAAGCATTGAAAAAATCGAAAAATATTGTAAAATGATATTTTACTGCATATTTCAACGATTTGGAGCATTTAGAACACTTTTCAGGCAAACCTGATTTCTTAGCTAAAATTCATGAATTTTCAAACTTTTTTATCAGAATTACTATTGGAATTTAAATTTTCCAGGCTTTTCACCATTTTAAAGCATATTACATATTTCTCAAAAAGCTCATAAAATTTCGATGAAATTCAGAAATAATTTTGAATATTTCAAATATTTTTTAAAAATACCAAAAGCATTGAAAAAATCGAAAAATGTGACAAAATTATGTTTTATTGCATATTTCGACGATTTAGAGCATTTAGAACACTTTTCAGACAAACCTGTTTTTTAGCTAAAATTAATGGATTTTCAAACTTTTTTATCATAATTAATGATGGAATTGAATTTTATGCTGAAAGTAACTTAAATATGACATTTTAGTGTAGTATTGTGTCAATATATATTTCAATATATATTTTTTAAATGCTTTTGGTATTTTTAAAAAATACATGAATTATTAAAAATTATTTGTGAATTTCTTCGAAATTTTATGGGCATTTTGAAAAATATGTAATATACTTTAAAAAGTTGAAAAGCCTCGAAAATTTCAATTACTTTAGTAATTCTGATAAAAAAAGTTTGAAAATCCATGAATTTTAGCTAGAAAATCAGCTTTGTTTGAAAAGTGTTCTAAATGTTCCAAATTGTGGAAATATATGAAAAATTCTTAAATATGACATATTGTGTCAATATATTTCAAGTGTGAAAATCCATGTATTTTTTATCAGAATTACTAATGAAATTGAAATTTTCGGGGCTTTTCAATATTTTAAAGTATTTTACATATTTCTCATAAAGCCCATAAAATTTCGATGAAATTCAGAAATAATTTTGAATATTTCATATATTTTTTTAAAAATACCAAAAGCAATGATAGAATCGAAAAAATGTGACAAAATGATGTTTTACTGCATATTTCGACGATTTAGAGCATTTAGAGCACTTTTCAGACAAACCTGTTTTTTTTTAGCTAAAATTCATGGATTTTCAAACTTTTTTATCAGAATTACTGATGGAATTGAAATTTTCGAGGCTTTTCAACATTTTAAAGTATAATACACATTTTTCAAAAAGCCCTAAAATTTCAATGAAATTCAGAAATAATTTTGAATACTTTATATATTTTTTAAAAATACGAAAAGCATTGAAAAAATCGAAAAAATAAGGCAAAATGATGTTTTTCTCCATATTTCGACGATTTAGAGCATTTAGAACACTTTTCAGACAAACCTGATTTTTTAGCTAAAATTCATGAATTTTCTAACTTTTTTTATCAGAATTACTGATGGAATTGAATTTTATGCTGAAAGTAACATAATATGACATTTTCGTGTAGTATTGTGTCAATATATATTTCAAGTGTGAAAATCCATGTATTTTAGTTAAAAAGAAAGGTTTGTTTGAAAAGTGCTCTAAATGCTCCAAATCGCCGAAACATGCAGTAAAACAATATTTTACAATATTGTTCGATTTCTTCATTGCTTTTGCTATTTTTAAAAATACCTGAAGCATTGAAAAAATCGAAAAAAATGGTAAAACGAAGTTTTACTGCATATTTCGACGATTTTCAGCATTTAGAGCACTTTTCAATTAAACCTTTCTTTTTAGCTAAAATACATGGATTTTCACACTTGAAATATATATTAACAAAATGTCATATTTAATTTACTTTCAGTAATTCTGATAAAAAAAAGTTTGAAAATCCATGAATTATTAATAAAAAATCAGGTTTGTCTGAAAAGTGTTCTAAATACTCTAAATCGTCGAAATATGCAGTAAAACATCATTTTGCCATATTTTTCGATTTTTTCAATGCTTTTGGTATTTTTGAAAAATGTATGAAATATATGAAATACCTGAAATATATGAAACACCTGAAGCATTGAAAAAATAAAAAAAATTTGGTAAAATGATGTTTTACTGCATATTTCGACTATTTTATAGCATTTAGAACACTTTTCAGACAAACCTGATTTTTTAGCTAAAATTCATGGATTTTCAAACTTTTTTATCAGAATTACTAATAGAATTGAAATTTTCGAGGCTTTTCAACATTTTAAAGTATATTACATATTTTTCAAGAAGCTAATAAAATTTCAATGAAATTCAGAAATGATTTTGAATATTTAATATATTTTTTTAAAAGTACCAAAAGCATTGAAAAAATCGAAAAATATGGCAAAATGATGTTTTACTTTATATTTCGAATATGTAGAGCATTTAGAACACTTTTCAGACAAACCTGTATTTTTAGCTAAAATTCATGGATTTTCAAACTTTTGTATCAGAACTACTGATGGAATTGAATTTTATGCTGAAAGTAACTTAAATATGATATTTTAGTGTAGTATTTAGTCAATATATATTTCAATTTATATTTTTTAAATGCTTTTGGTATTTTTAAAAAATACATGAATTACTAAAAATTATTTCTGAATTTCTTTGAAATTTTATAGGCATTTTGAAAAATATGTAATATACTTTAAAATGTTGAAAAGCCTCGAAAATTTCAATTACATTAGTAATTCTGATAAAAAAGTTTGAAAATCCATGAATTTTAGCTAAAAAATCAGCTTTGTCTGAAAAGTGTTCTAAATGCTCCAAATTACGGAAATATATGAAAAATTCTTAAATATGACATTTTAGTGTAGTATTGTGTCAATATATTTCAAGTGTGGAAATCCATGTATTTTAGCTGAAAAGTAAGGTTTAATTGAAAAGTGCTCTAAATGCTGAAAATCGTCGAAATATGCAGTAAAATATCATTTTACCATATTTTTCGATTTTTTCAATGCTTTTTCTATTTTTGCTAATACCTTAAGCATTGAAAAAATCGAAAAATATGGTAAAATGTTTTACTGCATATTTCGAAGATTTGGAGCATTTAGAACACTTTTGAGACAAACCTGATTTTTTAGCTAAAATTCATGGATTTTCAAACTCTTTTATCTGAATTACTAATGGAATTGAAATTTTCGAGGCTTTTCAAAATTTTAAATTGTATTACATATTTTTCAAAAAGCCCTAAAATTTCAATGAAATTCAGAAATAATTTTGAATATTTTATATATTTTTTAAAAATACCAAAAGCATTGAAAAAAACGAAAAATATGGCAAAATGATGTTTTACTCCATATTTCGACGATTTAGAGCATTTAGAACACTTTTCAGACAAACCTGATTTTTTTTAGCTAAAATTCGTGGATTTTCAAACTTTTTATCAGAATTACTGATGGAATTGAATTTTATGCTGAAAGTAACTTAAATATGACATTTTCGTGTAGTATTGTGTCAAATGCTCCAAATCGCCGAAACATGCAGTAAAACAATATTTTACAATATTGTTCGATTTTTTCATTGCTTTTGCTATTTTTAAAAATACCTCAAGCATTGAAAAAATCGAAAAATATGGTAAAATGATGTTTTACTGCATACTTCGACGATTTTCAGCATTTAGAGCACTTTTCAATTAAACATTTCTTTTTAGCTAAAATACATGGATTTTCACACTTGAAATATATATTGACAAAATGTCATATTTAAGTTACCTTCAGTAATTCTGATAAAAAAGTTTGAAAATCCATGAATTTTACCTAAAAAATCAGGTTTGTCTGAAAAGTGTTCTAAATGCTCTAAATCATCCAAATAAGCAGTAAAACATCATTTTGCCATATTTTTCGATTTTTTTCAATGCTTTTGCTATTTTTAAAAATACCTGAAGCATTGAAAAAATCGAAAAATATGGTAAAATGATGTTTTACTGCAAATTTCGGCGATTTTCAGCATGTAGAGCATTTTTCAATTGAAACTTTCTTTTTAGCTAAAATACATGGATTTTCACACTTGAAATATATCTTTACACAATACTACATTAAATGTCATAAAATTCAATTCCATCAGTAACTCTGATAAAAAGGTTTGAAAATTCATGAATTTTAGCTGAAAAATCATGTTTGTCTGAAAAGTGTTCTAAATGCTCTAAATCGTCGAAATATGGAGTAAAACATCATTTTGCCATATTTTCGATTTTTTCAATGCTTTTGGTATTTTTGAAAAATATATGAAATATATGAAATACCTGAAATATATGAAATACCTGAAGCATTGAAAAAATCGAAAAATATTGTAAAATGATGTTTTACTGCATATTTCGACGATTTGGCGCATTTAGAACACTTTTCAGACAATCTTGATTTTTTAGCTAAAATTCATGGATTTTCAAACTCTTTAATCAGAAATACTAATAGAATTGAAATTTTCGAATCTTTTCAACATTTTAAAGTATATTACATATTTTTCAAGAAGCTAATAAAATTTCAATGAAATTCAGAAATGATTTTGAATATTTAATATATTTTTTTAAAATACCAAAAGCATTGAAAAAATCGAAAAATATGGCAAAATGATGTTTTAATTCATATTTCGAAAATGTAGAGCATTTAGAACACTTTTCAGACAAACCTATATTTTTAGCTAAAATTCATGGATTTTCAAACCTTTTTATCAGAACTACTGATGGAATTGAATTTTATGCTGAAAGTAACTTAAATATGACATTTTAGTGTAGTATTTTGTCAATATATATTTCAATATATATTTTTTAAATGCTTTTGGTTTTTTCAAAAAATACATGAATTATTAAAAATTATTTCTGAATTTCTTCGAAATTTTTTGGGCATTTTGAAAAATATGTAATATACTTTAAAATGTTGAAAAGCCTCGAAAATTTCAATTACATTAGTAATTCTGATAAAAAAGTTTGAAAATCCATGAATTTTAGCTAAAAAAATCAGCTTTGTCTGAAAAGTGTTCTAAAAGCTCCAAATTGTGGAAACATATGGAAAATTCTTAAATATGACATTTTAGTGTAGTATTGTGTCAATATATTTCAAGTGTGAAAATCCATGTATTTTAGCTAAAAAGAAAGGTTTGTTTGAAATGTGCTCTAAACGCTCCAAATCGTCGAAATATGCAGTAAAACATCATTTTACCATATTTTTCGATTTTTTCAATGCTTTTGGTATTTTTTGAAAAATATATGAAAAATATGAAATACCTTAAATATATGAAATACCTGAAGCATTGAAAAAATCGAAAAATATTGTAAAATGATATTTTACTGCATATTTCAACGATTTGGAGCATTTAGAACACTTTTCAGGCAAACCTGATTTCTTAGCTAAAATTCATGAAGTTTCAAACTTTTTTATCAGAATTACTATTGGAATTTAAATTTTCCAGGCTTTTCACCATTTTAAAGCATATTACATATTTCTCAAAAAGCTCATAAAATTTCGATGAAATTCAGAAATAATTTTGAATATTTCAAATATTTTTTAAAAATACCAAAAGCATTGAAAAAATCGAAAAATGTGACAAAATTATGTTTTATTGCATATTTCGACGATTTAGAGCATTTAGAACACTTTTCAGACGAACCTGTTTTTTAGCTAAAATTAATGGATTTTCAAACTTTTTTATCATAATTAATGATGGAATTGAATTTTATGCTGAAAGTAACTTAAATATGACATTTTAGTGTAGTATTGTGTCAATATATATTTCAATATATATTTTTTAAATGCTTTTGGTATTTTTAAAAAATACATGAATTATTAAAAATTATTTGTGAATTTCTTCGAAATTTTATGGGCATTTTGAAAAATATGTAATATACTTTAAAAAGTTGAAAAGCCTCGAAAATTTCAATTACTTTAGTAATTCTGATAAAAAAAGTTTGAAAATCCATGAATTTTAGCTAGAAAATCAGCTTTGTTTGAAAAGTGTTCTAAATGTTCCAAATTGTGGAAATATATGAAAAATTCTTAAATATGACATATTGTGTCAATATATTTCAAGTGTGAAAATCCATGTATTTTTTATCAGAATTACTAATGAAATTGAAATTTTCGGGGCTTTTCAATATTTTAAAGTATTTTACATATTTCTCATAAAGCCCATAAAATTTCGATGAAATTCAGAAATAATTTTGAATATTTCATATATTTTTTAAAAATACCAAAAGCAATGATAGAATCGAAAAAATGTGACAAAATGATGTTTTACTGCATATTTCGACGATTTAGAGCATTTAGAGCACTTTTCAGACAAACCTGTTTTTTTTAGCTAAAATTCATGGATTTTCAAACTTTTTTATCAGAATTACTGATGGAATTGAAATTTTCGAGGCTTTTCAACATTTTAAAGTATATTACACATTTTTCAAAAAGCCCTAAAATTTCAATGAAATTCAGAAATAATTTTGAATACTTTATATATTTTTTAAAAATACGAAAAGCATTGAAAAAATCGAAAATATATGGCAAAATGATGTTTTTCTCCATATTTCGACGATTTAGAGCTCTAAATGCTCCAAATCGCCGAAACATGCAGTAAAACAATATTTTACAATATTGTTCGATTTTTTCATTGCTTTTGCTATTTTTAAAAATACCTGAAGCATTGAAAAAATCGAAAAAAATGGTAAAACGATGTTTTACTGCATATTTCGACGATTTTCAGCATTTAGAGCACTTTTCAATTAAACCTTTCTTTTTAGCTAAAATACATGGATTTTCACACTTGAAATATATATTGACAAAATGTCATATTTAAGTTACTTTCAGTAATTCTGATAAAAAAGTTTGAAAATCCATGAATTTTAGCTAAAAAAATCAGGTTTGTGTGAAAAGTGTTCTAAATGCTCTAAATCATCGAAATGAGCAGTAAAACATCATTTTGCCATATTTTTCGATTTTTTCAATGCTTTTGGTATTTTTGAAAAATGTATGAAATATATGAAATACCTGAAATATATGAAATAGCTGAAGCATTGAAAAAATAGAAAAATTTGGTAAAATGATGTTTTACTGCACATATCGACGATTTGGAGCATTTAGAACACTTTTCAGACAAACCTGGTTTTTTTGCAAAAATTTATGGATTTTCAAACTTTTTAATCAGAATTACTAATGGAATTGAAATTTTCGAGGCTTTTCAACATTTTAAAGTATATTATATATTTTTCAAAAAGCCCATAAAATTTCGAAGAAATTCGGAAATAATTATGAATATTTCATATATTTTTTTTAAAATACCAAAAACATTGAAAAAAAATCGAAAAATATTGCAAAATGATGTTTTACTCCATATTTCGACGATTTAGAGCATTTAGAACTCTTTTCAGACAAACCTGATTTTTTTTTAAAAATTCATGGATTTTCAAACTTTTTTATCAGAATTACTGCTGGAATTGAATTTTATGCTGAAAGTAACTTAAATATGACGTTTTAGTGTAGTATTGTGTCAATATATATTTCAAGTGTGAAAATCCATGTATTTTAGCTAAAAAGAAATGTTTAATTGAAAAGTGCTCTAAATGCTGAAAATCGTCGAAATATGCAGTAAAACATCATTTTACCATACTTTTCGATTTTTTCCATGCTTCAGGTATTTTTAAAAATAGCAAAAGCACTGAAATAATCGAAAAATAAGGTAAAATATTGAATATTTCATATATTTTTGAAAATACCAAAAGCATTGAAAAAATCGAAAAATATGGCAAAATGATATTTTACTCTATATTTCGACGATTTAGAGCATTTAGAACACTTTTCAGACAAACCTGATTTTTTAGCTAAAATTCATGGATTTTCAAACTTTTTTATCAGAATTACTGATGGAATTGAATTTTATGCTGAAGGTAATTTAAATACGACATTTTACTGTAGTATTGTGTCAATATATTTCAAGTGTGAAAATCCATGTATTTTAGCTAAAAAGAAACGTTTGTTTGAAAAGTGCTCTAATAGCTCCAAATCGTCGAAATATGCAGTAAAACAATATTTTACCATATTTTTCGATTTTTTCAATGCTTTTGCTATTTTTAAGAATACCTGAAGCATTGAAAAAGTCGAAAAATATGGTAAAATGATGTCTTAATGCATATTTCGACGATTTTCAGCATTTAAAGCACTTTTCAATTAAACCTTTCTTTTTAGCTAAAATACATGGATTTTCACACTTGAAATATATATTGACAAAATTCTACAATAAAATGTCATATTAAAGTTATTTTCAGCATAAAATTCAATTCCATCAGTAACTCTGATAAAAAAGTTCGAAAATCCATGAATTTTAGCTAGAAAATCAGGTTTGTCTGAAAAGTGTTCTAAATGCTCTAAATCGTCGAAATATGGAGTAAAACATCATTTTTGCCATATTTTTCTTTTTTTCAATGCTTTTGGTATTTTTGAAAAATATATGAAATATATGAAATACCTGAAATATATGAAATACCTGAAGCACTGAAAAAATCGAAAAATATTGTAAAATGATGTTTTACTGCATATTTCGACAAACGTGATTTTTTAGCTAAAATTCATGGATTTTCAAACTTTTTATATCAGAACTAGTGATGGAATTGAATTTTATGCTGAAAGTAACTTAAAAGCCCTAAAATTTCAATGAAATTCAGAAATAATTTTGAATACTTTATATATTTTTAAAAATACGAAAAGCATTGAAAAAATCGAAAATATATGGCAAAATGATGTTTTTCTCCATATTTCGACGATTTAGAGCATTTAGAACACTTTTCAGACAAACCTGATTTTTTAGCTAAAATTCATGAATTTTCTAACTTTTTTTATCAGAATTACTGATGGAATTGAATTTTATGCTGAAAGTAACATAATATGACATTTTCGTGTAGTATTGTGTCAATATATATTTCAAGTGTGAAAATCCATGTATTTTAGTTAAAAAGAAAGATTTGTTTGAAAAGTGCTCTAAATGCTCCAAATCGCCGAAACATGCAGTAAAACAATATTTTACAATATTGTTCGATTTTTTCATTGCTTTTGCTATTTTTAAAAATACCTGAAGCATTGAAAAAATCGAAAAAAATGGTAAAACGATGTTTTACTGCATATTTCGACGATTTTCAGCATTTAGAGCACTTTTCAATTAAACCTTTCTTTTTAGCTAAAATACATGGATTTTCACACTTGAAATATATATTGACAAAATGTCATATTTAAGTTACTTTCAGTAATTCTGATAAAAAAGTTTGAAAATCCATGAATTTTAGCTAAAAAATCAGGTTTGTGTGAAAAGTGTTCTAAATGCTCTAAATCATCGAAATAAGCAGTAAAACATCATTTTGCCATATTTTTCGATTTTTTCAATGCTTTTGGTATTTTTGAAAAATGTATGAAATATATGAAATACCTGAAACATATGAAATAGCTGAAGCATTGAAAAAATAGAAAAATTTGGTAAAATGATGTTTTACTGCACATTTCGACGATTTGGAGCATTTAGAACACTTTTCAGACAAACCTGATTTTTTTGCTAAAATTCATGGATTTTAGCTAAAAAGAAAGGTATAATTGAAAAGTGCTCTAAATGCTGAAAATCATCGAAATATGCAGTAAAACATCATTTTACCATACTTTTCGATTTTTTCAATGCTTCTGATATTTTTAAAAATAGCAAAAGCATTGAAATAATCGAAAAATGAGGTAAAATATTGTTTTATTGCATATTTCGACGATTTGGAGCATATAGAACACATTTCAAACAAACCTTGCTTTTTAGCTAAAATACATGGATTTTCAAACTATTTTATCAGAATTACTAATAGAATTGAAATTTTCGAGGCTTTTCAACATTTTAAAGTACATTACATATTTTTCAAGAAGCCCATAAAATCTCAATGAAATTCAGAAATAATTTTGAATATTTCATGTATTTTTTAAAAATACCAAAAGCATTGAAAAAAATCGAAAAATATGTCAAAAATGATGTTTTACTCCATATTTCGACGATTTAGAGCATTTAGAACACTTTTCAGACAAATCTGATTTTTTAGCTAAAATTCATGGATTTTAAAACTTTTTTATCAGAATTACTGATGGAATTGAATTTCATGCTGAAAATAACTTAAATACGACATTTTACTGTAGTGCTCTAAAAGCTCCAAATCGTCGAAATATGCAGTAAAACAATATTTTACCATATTTTTCGATTTTTTCAATGCTTTTGCTATTTTTAAGAATACCTGAAGCATTGAAAAAATTCGACGATTTTCAACATTTAGAGCACTTTTCAATTAAACCTTTCTTTCTAGCTAAAATACATGCATTTTCACACTTGAAATATATTGTCATACTGGGTTTTTAAACAATTTTATCAGAATTACTAATGGAATTGAAATTTTCCAGGCTTTTCAACATTTTAAAGTATATTACATATTTTTCAAGAAGCCCATAAAATTTCAATGAAATTCAGAAATGATTTCTAATATTTTATATATTTTTTAAAAATACCAAAAGCATTGAAAAACTCGAAAAATATGGCAAAATGACGTTTCACTTCATATTTTGAAGATTTAGAGCATTTAGAACACTTTTCAGACAAACCTGATTTTTTAGATAAAATTCATGGATTTTCAAACTTTTTTATCAGAATTACTGATGGAATTGAATTTTATGCTGAAAGTAACTTAATTACGACATTTTAGTGTATTATTGCGCCAATATATATTTCAAGTGTGAAAATCCATGTATTATAGCTAAAAAGAAAGGTTTGTTTGAAAAGTGCTCTAAATCCTCCAAATCGTCGAAATATGCAGTAAAACAATATTTTACCATATTTTTCGATTTTTTTCAATGCTTTTGCTATTTTTAAAAATACCTGAAGCATTGAAAAAATCGAAAAATATGGTAAAATGATGTTTTACTGCAAATTTCGGCGATTTTCAGCATGTAGAGCATTTTTCAATTGAAACTTTCTTTTTAGCTAAAATACATGGATTTTCACACTTGAAATATATCTTTACACAATACTACATTAAATGTCATAAAATTCAATTCCATCAGTAACTCTGATAAAAAGGTTTGAAAATCCATGAATTTTAGCTGAAAAATCAAGTTTGTCTGAAAAGTGTTCTAAATGCTCTAAATCGTCGAAATATGGAGTAAAACATCATTTTGCCATATTTTCGATTTTTTCAATGCTTTTGGTATTTTTGAAAAATATATGAAATATATGAAATACCTGAAATATATGAAATACCTGAAGCATTGAAAAAATCGAAAAATATTGTAAAATGATGTTTTACTGCATATTTCGACGATTTGGCGCATTTAGAACACTTTTCAGACAATCTTGATTTTTTAGCTAAAATTCATGGATTTTCAAACTTTTTAATCAGAAATACTAATAGAATTGAAATTTTCGAGGCTTTTCAACATTTTAAAGTATATTACATATTTTTCAAGAAGCTAATAAAATTTCAATGAAATTCAGAAATGATTTTGAATATTTAATATATTTTTTTTAAAATACCAAAAGCATTGAAAAAATCGAAAAATATGGCAAAATGATGTTTTAATTCATATTTCGAAAATGTAGAGCATTTAGAACACTTTTCAGACAAACCTATATTTTTAGCTAAAATTCATGGATTTTCAAACCTTTTTATCAGAACTGCTGATGGAATTGAATTTTATGCTGAAAGTAACTTGAATATGACATTTTAGTGTAGTATTTTGTCAATATATATTTCAATATATATTTTTTAAATGCTTTTGGTTTTTTCAAAAAATACATGAATTATTAAAAATTATTTCTGAATTTCTTCGAAATTTTTTGGGCATTTTGAAAAATATGTAATATACTTTAAAATGTTGAAAAGCCTCGAAAATTTCAATTACATTAGTAATTCTGATAAAAAAGTTTGAAAATCCATGAATTTTAGCTAAAAAAATCACCTTTGTCTGAAAAGTGTTCTAAAAGCTCCAAATTGTGGAAACATATGGAAAATTCTTAAATATGACATTTTAGTGTAGTATTGTGTCAATATATTTCAAGTGTGAAAATCCATGTATTTTAGCTAAAAAGAAAGGTTTGTTTGAAATGTGCTCTAAATGCTCCAAATCGTCGAAATATGCAGTAAAACATCATTTTACCATATTTTTCGATTTTTTCAATGCTTTTGGTATTTTCTGAAAAATATATGAAAAATATGAAATACCTTAAATATATGAAATACCTGAAGCATTGAAAAAATCGAAAAATATTGTAAAATGATATTTTACTGCATATTTCAACGATTTGGAGCATTTAGAACACTTTTCAGGCAAACCTGATTTCTTAGCTAAAATTCATGAATTTTCAAACTTTTTTATCAGAATTACTATTGGAATTTAAATTTTCCAGGCTTTTCACCATTTTAAAGCATATTACATATTTCTCAAAAAGCTCATAAAATTTTGATGAAATTCAGAAATAATTTTGAATATTTCAAATATTTTTTAAAAATACCAAAAGCATTGAAAAAATCGAAAAATGTGACAAAATTATGTTTTATTGCATATTTCGACGATTTAGAGCATTTAGAACACTTTTCAGACAAACCTGTTTTTTAGCTAAAATTAATGGATTTTCAAACTTTTTTATCATAATTAATGATGGAATTGAATTTTATGCTGAAAGTAACTTAAATATGACATTTTAGTGTAGTATTGTGTCAATATATATTTCAATATATATTTTTTAAATGCTTTTGGTATTTTTAAAAAATACATGAATTATTAAAAATTATTTGTGAATTTCTTCGAAATTTTATGGGCATTTTGAAAAATATGTAATATACTTTAAAAAGTTGAAAAGCCTCGAAAATTTCAATTACTTTAGTAATTCTGATAAAAAAAGTTTGAAAATCCATGAATTTTAGCTAGAAAATCAGCTTTGTTTGAAAAGTGTTCTAAATGTTCCAAATTGTGGAAATATATGAAAAATTCTTAAATATGACATATTGTGTCAATATATTTCAAGTGTGAAAATCCATGTATTTTTTATCAGAATTACTAATGAAATTGAAATTTTCGGGGCTTTTCAGTATTTTAAAGTATTTTACATATTTCTCATAAAGCCCATAAAATTTCGATGAAATTCAGAAATAATTTTGAATATTTCATATATTTTTTTAAAAATACCAAAAGCAATGATAGAATCGAAAAAATGTGACAAAATGATGTTTTACTGCATATTTCGACGATTTAGAGCATTTAGAGCACTTTTCAGACAAACCTGTTTTTTTTTAGCTAAAATTCATGGATTTTCAAACTTTTTTATCAGAATTACTGATGGAATTGAAATTTTCGAGGCTTTTCAACATTTTAAAGTATAATACACATTTTTCAAAAAGCCCTAAAATTTCAATGAAATTCAGAAATAATTTTGAATACTTTATATATTTTTTAAAAATACGAAAAGCATTGAAAAAATCGAAAAAATAAGGCAAAATGATGTTTTTCTCCATATTTCGACGATTTAGAGCATTTAGAACACTTTTCAGACAAACCTGATTTTTTAGCTAAAATTCATGAATTTTCTAACTTTTTTTATCAGAATTACTGATGGAATTGAATTTTATGCTGAAAGTAACATAATATGACATTTTCGTGTAGTATTGTGTCAATATATATTTCAAGTGTGAAAATCCATGTATTTTAGTTAAAAAGAAAGGTTTGTTTGAAAAGTGCTCTAAATGCTCCAAATCGCCGAAACATGCAGTAAAACAATATTTTACAATATTGTTCGATTTCTTCATTGCTTTTGCTATTTTTAAAAATACCTGAAGCATTGAAAAAATCGAAAAAAATGGTAAAACGATGTTTTACTGCATATTTCGACGATTTTCAGCATTTAGAGCACTTTTCAATTAAACCTTTCTTTTTAGCTAAAATACATGGATTTTCACACTTGAAATATATATTAACAAAATGTCATATTTAATTTACTTTCAGTAATTCTGATAAAAAAAAGTTTGAAAATCCATGAATTATTAATAAAAAATCAGGTTTGTCTGAAAAGTGTTCTAAATACTCTAAATCGTCGAAATATGCAGTAAAACATCATTTTGCCATATTTTTCGATTTTTTCAATGCTTTTGGTATTTTTGAAAAATGTATGAAATATATGAAATACCTGAAATATATGAAACACCTGAAGCATTGAAAAAATAAAAAAAATTTGGTAAAATGATGTTTTACTGCATATTTCGACTATTTTATAGCATTTAGAACACTTTTCAGACAAACCTGATTTTTTAGCTAAAATTCATGGATTTTCAAACTTTTTTATCAGAATTACTAATAGAATTGAAATTTTCGAGGCTTTTCAACATTTTAAAGTATATTACATATTTTTCAAGAAGCTAATAAAATTTCAATGAAATTCAGAAATGATTTTGAATATTTAATATATTTTTTTAAAAGTACCAAAAGCATTGAAAAAATCGAAAAATATGGCAAAATGATGTTTTACTTTATATTTCGAATATGTAGAGCATTTAGAACACTTTTCAGACAAACCTGTATTTTTAGCTAAAATTCATGGATTTTCAAACTTTTGTATCAGAACTACTGATGGAATTGAATTTTATGCTGAAAGTAACTTAAATATGATATTTTAGTGTAGTATTTAGTCAATATATATTTCAATTTATATTTTTTAAATGCTTTTGGTATTTTTAAAAAATACATGAATTACTAAAAATTATTTCTGAATTTCTTTGAAATTTTATAGGCATTTTGAAAAATATGTAATATACTTTAAAATGTTGAAAAGCCTCGAAAATTTCAATTACATTAGTAATTCTGATAAAAAAGTTTGAAAATCCATGAATTTTAGCTAAAAAATCAGCTTTGTCTGAAAAGTGTTCTAAATGCTCCAAATTACGGAAATATATGAAAAATTCTTAAATATGACATTTTAGTGTAGTATTGTGTCAATATATTTCAAGTGTGGAAATCCATGTATTTTAGCTGAAAAGTAAGGTTTAATTGAAAAGTGCTCTAAATGCTGAAAATCGTCGAAATATGCAGTAAAATATCATTTTACCATATTTTTCGATTTTTTCAATGCTTTTTCTATTTTTGCTAATACCTTAAGCATTGAAAAAATCGAAAAATATGGTAAAATGTTTTACTGCATATTTCGAAGATTTGGAGCATTTAGAACACTTTTGAGACAAACCTGATTTTTTAGCTAAAATTCATGGATTTTCAAACTCTTTTATCTGAATTACTAATGGAATTGAAATTTTCGAGGCTTTTCAAAATTTTAAATTGTATTACATATTTTTCAAAAAGCCCTAAAATTTCAATGAAATTCAGAAATAATTTTGAATATTTTATATATTTTTTAAAAATACCAAAAGCATTGAAAAAAACGAAAAATATGGCAAAATGATGTTTTACTCCATATTTCGACGATTTAGAGCATTTAGAACACTTTTCAGACAAACCTGATTTTTTTTAGCTAAAATTCGTGGATTTTCAAACTTTTTATCAGAATTACTGATGGAATTGAATTTTATGCTGAAAGTAACTTAAATATGACATTTTCGTGTAGTATTGTGTCAAATGCTCCAAATCGCCGAAACATGCAGTAAAACAATATTTTACAATATTGTTCGATTTTTTCATTGCTTTTGCTATTTTTAAAAATACCTCAAGCATTGAAAAAATCGAAAAATATGGTAAAATGATGTTTTACTGCATACTTCGACGATTTTCAGCATTTAGAGCACTTTTCAATTAAACATTTCTTTTTAGCTAAAATACATGGATTTTCACACTTGAAATATATATTGACAAAATGTCATATTTAAGTTACCTTCAGTAATTCTGATAAAAAAGTTTGAAAATCCATGAATTTTACCTAAAAAATCAGGTTTGTCTGAAAAGTGTTCTAAATGCTCTAAATCATCCAAATAAGCAGTAAAACATCATTTTGCCATATTTTTCGATTTTTTTCAATGCTTTTGGTACTTTTGAAAATGTATGAAATATATGAAATACCTGAAATATATGAAATACCTGAAGCATTGAAAAAATAGAAAAATTTGGTAAAATGATGTTTTTCTGCACATTTCGACGATTTGGAGCATTTAGAACACTTTTCAGACAAACCTGGTTTTTTTGCAAAAATTTATGGATTTTCAAACTTTTTAATCAGAATTACTAATGGAATTGAAATTTTCGAGGCTTTTCAACATTTTAAAGTATATTATATATTTTTCAAAAAGCCCATAAAATTTCGAAGAAATTCGGAAATAATTATGAATATTTCATATATTTTTTTTAAAATACCAAAAACATTGAAAAAAAATCGAAAAATATTGCAAAATGATGTTTTACTCCATATTTCGACGATTTAGAGCATTTAGAACTCTTTTCAGACAAACCTGATTTTTTTTTAAAAATTCATGGATTTTCAAACTTTTTTATCAGAATTACTGCTGGAATTGAATTTTATGCTGAAAGTAACTTAAATATGACGTTTTAGTGTAGTATTGTGTCAATATATATTTCAAGTGTGAAAATCCATGTATTTTAGCTAAAAAGAAATGTTTAATTGAAAAGTGCTCTAAATGCTGAAAATCGTCGAAATATGCAGTAAAACATCATTTTACCATACTTTTCGATTTTTTCCATGCTTCAGGTATTTTTAAAAATAGCAAAAGCACTGAAATAATCGAAAAATAAGGTAAAATATTGAATATTTCATATATTTTTGAAAATACCAAAAGCATTGAAAAAATCGAAAAATATGGCAAAATGATATTTTACTCTATATTTCGACGATTTAGAGCATTTAGAACACTTTTCAGACAAACCTGATTTTTTAGCTAAAATTCATGGATTTTCAAACTTTTTTATCAGAATTACTGATGGAATTGAATTTTATGCTGAAGGTAATTTAAATACGACATTTTACTGTAGTATTGTGTCAATATATTTCAAGTGTGAAAATCCATGTATTTTAGCTAAAAAGAAACGTTTGTTTGAAAAGTGCTCTAATAGCTCCAAATCGTCGAAATATGCAGTAAAACAATATTTTACCATATTTTTCGATTTTTTCAATGCTTTTGCTATTTTTAAGAATACCTGAAGCATTGAAAAAGTCGAAAAATATGGTAAAATGATGTCTTAATGCATATTTCGACGATTTTCAGCATTTAAAGCACTTTTCAATTAAACCTTTCTTTTTAGCTAAAATACATGGATTTTCACACTTGAAATATATATTGACAAAATTCTACAATAAAATGTCATATTAAAGTTATTTTCAGCATAAAATTCAATTCCATCAGTAACTCTGATAAAAAAGTTCGAAAATCCATGAATTTTAGCTAGAAAATCAGGTTTGTCTGAAAAGTGTTCTAAATGCTCTAAATCGTCGAAATATGGAGTAAAACATCATTTTTGCCATATTTTTCTTTTTTTCAATGCTTTTGGTATTTTTGAAAAATATATGAAATATATGAAATACCTGAAATATATGAAATACCTGAAGCACTGAAAAAATCGAAAAATATTGTAAAATGATGTTTTACTGCATATTTCGACAAACGTGATTTTTTAGCTAAAATTCATGGATTTTCAAACTTTTTATATCAGAACTAGTGATGGAATTGAATTTTATGCTGAAAGTAACTTAAAAGCCCTAAAATTTCAATGAAATTCAGAAATAATTTTGAATACTTTATATATTTTTTAAAAATACGAAAAGCATTGAAAAAATCGAAAATATATGGCAAAATGATGTTTTTCTCCATATTTCGACGATTTAGAGCATTTAGAACACTTTTCAGACAAACCTGATTTTTTAGCTAAAATTCATGAATTTTCTAACTTTTTTTATCAGAATTACTGATGGAATTGAATTTTATGCTGAAAGTAACATAATATGACATTTTCGTGTAGTATTGTGTCAATATATATTTCAAGTGTGAAAATCCATGTATTTTAGTTAAAAAGAAAGATTTGTTTGAAAAGTGCTCTAATTGCTCCAAATCGCCGAAACATGCAGTAAAACAATATTTTACAATATTGTTCGATTTTTTCATTGCTTTTGCTATTTTTAAAAATACCTGAAGCATTGAAAAAATCGAAAAAAATGGTAAAACGATGTTTTACTGCATATTTCGACGATTTTCAGCATTTAGAGCACTTTTCAATTAAACCTTTCTTTTTAGCTAAAATACATGGATTTTCACACTTGAAATATATATTGACAAAATGTCATATTTAAGTTACTTTCAGTAATTCTGATAAAAAAGTTTGAAAATCCATGAATTTTAGCTAAAAAATCAGGTTTGTGTGAAAAGTGTTCTAAATGCTCTAAATCATCGAAATAAGCAGTAAAACATCATTTTGCCATATTTTTCGATTTTTTCAATGCTTTTGGTATTTTTGAAAAATGTATGAAATATATGAAATACCTGAAACATATGAAATAGCTGAAGCATTGAAAAAATAGAAAAATTTGGTAAAATGATGTTTTACTGCACATTTCGACGATTTGGAGCATTTAGAACACTTTTCAGACAAACCTGATTTTTTTGCTAAAATTCATGGATTTTAGCTAAAAAGAAAGGTATAATTGAAAAGTGCTCTAAATGCTGAAAATCATCGAAATATGCAGTAAAACATCATTTTACCATACTTTTCGATTTTTTCAATGCTTCTGATATTTTTAAAAATAGCAAAAGCATTGAAATAATCGAAAAATGAGGTAAAATATTGTTTTATTGCATATTTCGACGATTTGGAGCATATAGAACACATTTCAAACAAACCTTGCTTTTTAGCTAAAATACATGGATTTTCAAACTATTTTATCAGAATTACTAATAGAATTGAAATTTTCGAGGCTTTTCAACATTTTAAAGTACATTACATATTTTTCAAGAAGCCCATAAAATCTCAATGAAATTCAGAAATAATTTTGAATATTTCATGTATTTTTTAAAAATACCAAAAGCATTGAAAAAAATCGAAAAATATGGGAAAAATGATGTTTTACTCCATATTTCGACGATTTAGAGCATTTAGAACACTTTTCAGACAAATCTGATTTTTTAGCTAAAATTCATGGATTTTAAAACTTTTTTATCAGAATTACTGATGGAATTGAATTTCATGCTGAAAATAACTTAAATACGACATTTTACTGTAGTGCTCTAAAAGCTCCAAATCGTCGAAATATGCAGTAAAACAATATTTTACCATATTTTTTCGATTTTTTCAATGCTTTTGCTATTTTTAAGAATACCTGAAGCATTGAAAAAATTCGACGATTTTCAACATTTAGAGCACTTTTCAATTAAACCTTTCTTTCTAGCTAAAATACATGCATTTTCACACTTGAAATATATTGTCATACTGGGTTTTTAAACAATTTTATCAGAATTACTAATGGAATTGAAATTTTCCAGGCTTTTCAACATTTTAAAGTATATTACATATTTTTCAAGAAGCCCATAAAATTTCAATGAAATTCAGAAATGATTTCTAATATTTTATATATTTTTTAAAAATACCAAAAGCATTGAAAAACTCGAAAAATATGGCAAAATGACGTTTCACTTCATATTTTGAAGATTTAGAGCATTTAGAACACTTTTCAGACAAACCTGATTTTTTAGATAAAATTCATGGATTTTCAAACTTTTTTATCAGAATTACTGATGGAATTGAATTTTATGCTGAAAGTAACTTAATTACGACATTTTAGTGTATTATTGCGCCAATATATATTTCAAGTGTGAAAATCCATGTATTATAGCTAAAAAGAAAGGTTTGTTTGAAAAGTGCTCTAAATCCTCCAAATCGTCGAAATATGCAGTAAAACAATATTTTACCATATTTTTCGATTTTTTTCAATGCTTTTGCTATTTTTAAAAATACCTGAAGCATTGAAAAAATCGAAAAATATGGTAAAATGATGTTTTACTGCAAATTTCGGCGATTTTCAGCATGTAGAGCATTTTTCAATTGAAACTTTCTTTTTAGCTAAAATACATGGATTTTCACACTTGAAATATATCTTTACACAATACTACATTAAATGTCATAAAATTCAATTCCATCAGTAACTCTGATAAAAAGGTTTGAAAATCCATGAATTTTAGCTGAAAAATCAAGTTTGTCTGAAAAGTGTTCTAAATGCTCTAAATCGTCGAAATATGGAGTAAAACATCATTTTGCCATATTTTCGATTTTTTCAATGCTTTTGGTATTTTTGAAAAATATATGAAATATATGAAATACCTGAAATATATGAAATACCTGAAGCATTGAAAAAATCGAAAAATATTGTAAAATGATGTTTTACTGCATATTTCGACGATTTGGCGCATTTAGAACACTTTTCAGACAATCTTGATTTTTTAGCTAAAATTCATGGATTTTCAAACTTTTTAATCAGAAATACTAATAGAATTGAAATTTTCGAGGCTTTTCAACATTTTAAAGTATATTACATATTTTTCAAGAAGCTAATAAAATTTCAATGAAATTCAGAAATGATTTTGAATATTTAATATATTTTTTTTAAAATACCAAAAGCATTGAAAAAATCGTAAAATATGGCAAAATGATGTTTTAATTCATATTTCGAAAATGTAGAGCATTTAGAACACTTTTCAGACAAACCTATATTTTTAGCTAAAATTCATGGATTTTCAAACCTTTTTATCAGAACTACTGATGGAATTGAATTTTATGCTGAAAGTAACTTGAATATGACATTTTAGTGTAGTATTTTGTCAATATATATTTCAATATATATTTTTTAAATGCTTTTGGTTTTTTCAAAAAATACATGAATTATTAAAAATTATTTCTGAATTTCTTCGAAATTTTTTGGGCATTTTGAAAAATATGTAATATACTTTAAAATGTTGAAAAGCCTCGAAAATTTCAATTACATTAGTAATTCTGATAAAAAAGTTTGAAAATCCATGAATTTTAGCTAAAAAAATCACCTTTGTCTGAAAAGTGTTCTAAAAGCTCCAAATTGTGGAAACATATGGAAAATTCTTAAATATGACATTTTAGTGTAGTATTGTGTCAATATATTTCAAGTGTGAAAATCCATGTATTTTAGCTAAAAAGAAAGGTTTGTTTGAAATGTGCTCTAAATGCTCCAAATCGTCGAAATATGCAGTAAAACATCATTTTACCATATTTTTCGATTTTTTCAATGCTTTTGGTATTTTCTGAAAAATATATGAAAAATATGAAATACCTTAAATATATGAAATACCTGAAGCATTGAAAAAATCGAAAAATATTGTAAAATGATATTTTACTGCATATTTCAACGATTTGGAGCATTTAGAACACTTTTCAGGCAAACCTGATTTCTTAGCTAAAATTCATGAATTTTCAAACTTTTTTATCAGAATTACTATTGGAATTTAAATTTTCCAGGCTTTTCACCATTTTAAAGCATATTACATATTTCTCAAAAAGCTCATAAAATTTCGATGAAATTCAGAAATAATTTTGAATATTTCAAATATTTTTTAAAAATACCAAAAGCATTGAAAAAAATCGAAAAATGTGACAAAATTATGTTTTATTGCATATTTCGACGATTTAGAGCATTTAGAACACTTTTCAGACAAACCTGTTTTTTAGCTAAAATTAATGGATTTTCAAACTTTTTTATCATAATTAATGATGGAATTGAATTTTATGCTGAAAGTAACTTCAATATGACATTTTAGTGTAGTATTGTGTCAATATATATTTCAATATATATTTTTTAAATGCTTTTGGTATTTTTAAAAAATACATGAATTATTAAAAATTATTTGTGAATTTCTTCGAAATTTTATGGGCATTTTGAAAAATATGTAATATACTTTAAAAAGTTGAAAAGCCTCGAAAATTTCAATTACTTTAGTAATTCTGATAAAAAAAGTTTGAAAATCCATGAATTTTAGCTAGAAAATCAGCTTTGTTTGAAAAGTGTTCTAAATGTTCCAAATTGTGGAAATATATGAAAAATTCTTAAATATGACATATTGTGTCAATATATTTCAAGTGTGAAAATCCATGTATTTTTTATCAGAATTACTAATGAAATTGAAATTTTCGGGGCTTTTCAATATTTTAAAGTATTTTACATATTTCTCATAAAGCCCATAAAATTTCGATGAAATTCAGAAATAATTTTGAATATTTCATATATTTTTTTAAAAATACCAAAAGCAATGATAGAATCGAAAAAATGTGACAAAATGATGTTTTACTGCATATTTCGACGATTTAGAGCATTTAGAGCACTTTTCAGACAAACCTGTTTTTTTTTAGCTAAAATTCATGGATTTTCAAACTTTTTTATCAGAATTACTGATGGAATTGAAATTTTCGAGGCTTTTCAACATTTTAAAGTATAATACACATTTTTCAAAAAGCCCTAAAATTTCAATGAAATTCAGAAATAATTTTGAATACTTTATATATTTTTTTAAAAATACGAAAAGCATTGAAAAAATCGAAAAAATAAGGCAAAATGATGTTTTTCTCCATATTTCGACGATTTAGAGCATTTAGAACACTTTTCAGACAAACCTGATTTTTTAGCTAAAATTCATGAATTTTCTAACTTTTTTTATCAGAATTACTGATGGAATTGAATTTTATGCTGAAAGTAACATAATATGACATTTTCGTGTAGTATTGTGTCAATATATATTTCAAGTGTGAAAATCCATGTATTTTAGTTAAAAAGAAAGGTTTGTTTGAAAAGTGCTCTAAATGCTCCAAATCGCCGAAACATGCAGTAAAACAATATTTTACAATATTGTTCGATTTCTTCATTGCTTTTGCTATTTTTAAAAATACCTGAAGCATTGAAAAAATCGAAAAAAATGGTAAAACGAAGTTTTACTGCATATTTCGACGATTTTCAGCATTTAGAGCACTTTTCAATTAAACCTTTCTTTTTAGCTAAAATACATGGATTTTCACACTTGAAATATATATTAACAAAATGTCATATTTAATTTACTTTCAGTAATTCTGATAAAAAAAAGTTTGAAAATCCATGAATTATTAATAAAAAATCAGGTTTGTCTGAAAAGTGTTCTAAATACTCTAAATCGTCGAAATATGCAGTAAAACATCATTTTGCCATATTTTTCGATTTTTTCAATGCTTTTGGTATTTTTGAAAAATGTATGAAATATATGAAATACCTGAAATATATGAAACACCTGAAGCATTGAAAAAATAAAAAAAATTTGGTAAAATGATGTTTTACTGCATATTTCGACTATTTTATAGCATTTAGAACACTTTTCAGACAAACCTGATTTTTTAGCTAAAATTCATGGATTTTCAAACTTTTTTATCAGAATTACTAATAGAATTGAAATTTTCGAGGCTTTTCAACATTTTAAAGTATATTACATATTTTTCAAGAAGCTAATAAAATTTCAATGAAATTCAGAAATGATTTTGAATATTTAATATATTTTTTTAAAAGTACCAAAAGCATTGAAAAAATCGAAAAATATGGCAAAATGATGTTTTACTTTATATTTCGAATATGTAGAGCATTTAGAACACTTTTCAGACAAACCTGTATTTTTAGCTAAAATTCATGGATTTTCAAACTTTTGTATCAGAACTACTGATGGAATTGAATTTTATGCTGAAAGTAACTTAAATATGATATTTTAGTGTAGTATTTAGTCAATATATATTTCAATTTATATTTTTTAAATGCTTTTGGTATTTTTAAAAAATACATGAATTACTAAAAATTATTTCTGAATTTCTTTGAAATTTTATAGGCATTTTGAAAAATATGTAATATACTTTAAAATGTTGAAAAGCCTCGAAAATTTCAATTACATTAGTAATTCTGATAAAAAAGTTTGAAAATCCATGAATTTTAGCTAAAAAATCAGCTTTGTCTGAAAAGTGTTCTAAATGCTCCAAATTACGGAAATATATGAAAAATTCTTAAATATGACATTTTAGTGTAGTATTGTGTCAATATATTTCAAGTGTGGAAATCCATGTATTTTAGCTGAAAAGTAAGGTTTAATTGAAAAGTGCTCTAAATGCTGAAAATCGTCGAAATATGCAGTAAAATATCATTTTACCATATTTTTCGATTTTTTCAATGCTTTTTCTATTTTTGCTAATACCTTAAGCATTGAAAAAATCGAAAAATATGGTAAAATGTTTTACTGCATATTTCGAAGATTTGGAGCATTTAGAACACTTTTGAGACAAACCTGATTTTTTAGCTAAAATTCATGGATTTTCAAACTCTTTTATCTGAATTACTAATGGAATTGAAATTTTCGAGGCTTTTCAAAATTTTAAATTGTATTACATATTTTTCAAAAAGCCCTAAAATTTCAATGAAATTCAGAAATAATTTTGAATATTTTATATATTTTTTAAAAATACCAAAAGCATTGAAAAAAACGAAAAATATGGCAAAATGATGTTTTACTCCATATTTCGACGATTTAGAGCATTTAGAATACTTTTCAGACAAACCTGATTTTTTTTAGCTAAAATTCGTGGATTTTCAAACTTTTTATCAGAATTACTGATGGAATTGAATTTTATGCTGAAAGTAACTTAAATATGACATTTTCGTGTAGTATTGTGTCAAATGCTCCAAATCGCCGAAACATGCAGTAAAACAATATTTTACAATATTGTTCGATTTTTTCATTGCTTTTGCTATTTTTAAAAATACCTCAAGCATTGAAAAAATCGAAAAATATGTAAAAATGATGTTTTACTGCATACTTCGACGATTTTCAGCATTTAGAGCACTTTTCAATTAAACATTTCTTTTTAGCTAAAATACATGGATTTTCACACTTGAAATATATATTGACAAAATGTCATATTTAAGTTACCTTCAGTAATTCTGATAAAAAAGTTTGAAAATCCATGAATTTTACCTAAAAAATCAGGTTTGTCTGAAAAGTGTTCTAAATGCTCTAAATCATCGAAATAAGCAGTAAAACATCATTTTGCCATATTTTTCGATTTTTTTCAATGCTTTTGGTACTTTTGAAAATGTATGAAATATATGAAATACCTGAAATATATGAAATACCTGAAGCATTGAAAAAATAGAAAAATTTGGTAAAATGATGTTTTTCTGCACATTTCGACGATTTGGAGCATTTACAGACACTTTTCAGACAAACCTGGTTTTTGCAAAAATTTATGGATTTCAAACTTTTTAATCAAGATTACTAAGTAATTAAGAATTATAAGACACAACATTTTAAATTATATTATATATTTTCAAAAGCTACTTAATTTCGAAGAAATTGGAAATAGTCATGAAATATTTCATATATTTTTTTAAAATACAAAAACATTGAGAAGAAAAATCAAAATATTACAAGGAAATGTTTTACTCCATATTTCACGACGATTTAGAGCATTTTAGAACTCTTTTCAAACAAATTGTTTTTAAAATTAATGGATTTTTCAAAACTTTTATCAGAATTACTGCTGGAATTAGATTTTATGCTAATGCGTGCAAAATATGACGTTTTAGTGTAGTATTGTGTCAATATATATTTCAAGTGTGAAAATCCATGTATTTTAGCTAAAAGAAATGTTTAATTGAAAAGAAATTAACCACAAATGCTGAAATCGTCGAAATATACTGATAAAACATCATTTTCATACCTCGATTTTTATACTTTCAGGTATTTTTAGAAATATTAACACTGATAATCGAAAAATAGTGTAAATATGAATATTTCATATATTTTTTAAGCCAAGCATTAGAAAAAATCGAAAAATATGTAGAAATGATATTTTCTCTATATTTCGACGATTTGAAACATTTAGAACACTTTTCAGACAAACCTGTTTTTAGCTAAAAATTACATGGATTTCAAACTTTTTATCAAATTACTGATGGAATTGAATTTTATGCCAGAAGGTAATTTAAATACCGATATTTGCTGCCGTGTGTGTCAATATATTTCAAGTGTGAAAATCCATATTTTAGCTAAAAAAAAACGTTTGTTTGAAAAGTGCTCTAAAGCTCCAAATCGTCGAAATATGCAGTAAAACAATATTTTACCATATTTTCGATTTTTCAATGCTTTGCTATTTTTAAATACGACGATAAAATCGACGATTTTCAGCATTTTAGAGCACTTTTCAATTAAACTATACCGCTCTGTAGCTCAAATACTGATTTCTGCGCCAGATATATTGTGTACTGGGTTTCAAGCTATTTATCAAATTATATTGATTTGAAATTTTCGAGGCTTTTCAACATTTTAAAGTATATACATACTTAATGTAAATTTCAATGAAATTAAATAATTTTAGATATTTTATATATTTTAAAAATACAAGCATTAGAAAAAATCCGAAAAATATAGCGAAATGATGTTCTTCATATTTCGAAGATTTAGAGCATTGAACCTCTTCAGACAAACCTGACTTTTTAGATAAAATTTATGGATTTTCAAACTTTTTATGAAATTACTGATAGATTGAATTTTATGCTAGAAAGTATCTTAAATATAAACATTTTAGTGTATTAATATTGCTATCATCTTCCGATGTGAGAATCCACATGTGTTTTATCTCTAAGAAAGAAGGTTTGTTTGAAGAAAGTTATGCAGAAACCAAGTCGTCGAGAATGTGCGGTAAGGCAATGTTTTTGTATTTTCGATTTTTCAGTGCTGCATATTTTAAGAAATGCTGAGCGTTTGAAAGAATCGAAAAATATCAGTAAAAATCGATGTTTTACTGCGTATTTAGGCGATTTACCAGCATATAGACATTTTTCAATTAAGCCTTTCTTTTTAGCTGAAATACATGGATTTTCACACTTGAAATATATATTGACACAATACTATAAAATGTCATATGTAAGTTATGGCATAATTAATTCGTAAAAGTTATTCTGATAAAAAGTTTGAAAATCATAATTTATCTAAAAATCATATTTGTCTGAAAGAATTCAAATATCTAAATCGTCGAAATGTAGTTAAACATCATTTTACATAATTTTTAATTTTTCAATGCTTTTGAGTATTTTTGAAAATATATATGAAATATATGAAATACAAGTATGTAAATACCTGAAGCATTGAAAAAATCTAAAATATGGTAAAATGATGTTTTCTTTTATTTCGACGGTTGGACATTTAGAACACTTCCTAAGACAAACCTGATTTTAGCTAAAATTCATGAATTTTCAAACTTTTTATCAAGTACTAATAAATTGAAATTTCAGAATTTTCAACATTTTAAAGTATATTACATGTATTTCTCAAAATGTAAAACAAATGAAGTTAAGAAATAATTTTGAATATCTCATATTTATAAATACACCAAAACATTGAAAAAATCGAAAAATGTGACAAAATTATGTTTTACTGCATGTTTCGACGATTTGGAAGCCATTTAGACACTTTTCAAACAAATCCGTTTTTTATTCAAAAGTGTGGATTACTTTCAGACTTTTATCGGAATTACTACACACGGGTTGCATTTTGTATATGATTTAGTCACGGTATTGTGCCTTTTGTTGTTATCGGAATTACTGATGGAATTGAATTTTATGCTGTAATGCTTAAATATGACATTTCAGTGTAGTATTGTGTCAATATATATTTCTAGTGTGAAAATCCATGTATTTCGGCTAAAAGAGAGTTTGTTTGAAAAGTGCTCGTATATAAATCAACGAAATATGCATTAAAACAATATTTTCCCTTTTTCGATTTTTCAATGCTTTTGCTATTTTTAAAATACCTGAAGCATTAGAAAAATCAAATGCTAAAATGATGTTTCTGTATTCGACGATTTTCAGCATTTAGGCACTTTCAATTAAACCTTTCTTTTTGCATTTAAAATGTGGATTTTTTCACATACAAATGTATATTAATAAATATCATGTTAAATTTAACAATGTTCTGATAAAAAAGTTTGAAATCCATGGTGTGGTAAAAATCAGGTTTGTTTGAAAATTATTTAGTATCTAAATCAAATCATATAAAGTAAACATCATATTCCCATGTTATGTTTTTTCAATGCTTTAGTGTTTTGGAAAGGTGCTAAAATATGTAAATCATGAAATATGAAATACCTGAAGAATAAAAATCGAAAAATGTGTAAAATGATGTTTACTGCATATTTTGACGTTTGGGTATTTGAAGACATGCACCGAGGCTGGTGCAGTAAGTTACTTGGATTTTGACTTTTATACTAATTTACTGATGAATTAGATTTTATACTGAAAATAACTTAAATATGACATTTCCAGTGCTTGCAATTTTTGTCAATCTCATATTTCAAGTATGAAAATCCATGTATTTTTAGCTAAAGAAAATTATTAATTGAAAAGTGCTCTAAAATCACTGAAAGATAATGTCTGATAAGCTATCGACCCTTCGATTTTCAATGCTTAATTATTTTTAAAAATGTAAAGCAACGAAAAAATCGAACAATATTATAAAATACTAATGAAATTGGAGAGTACTAGGGCTTTTCAACATTTTAAAGAAGTATTTATCTTTTAGCTAAAAGAAAGTATTAATTGAAAATTATAAATACGAAAATCGTCTCGAAATATGCATTAAAACATCATTTCGATTTTCAATCACTTCAGGTATTTTTAAAAATAGCAAAAGCAAGCTAGAAAAAATCGAACAATATTATCAAATACTAATGAAATTAAGTATAGAACTTAACTTGTTTTAAATCTTTTACATGTTTCCTCTTATAGCCCTAAAATTTCAGTGAAATTCTAAAATAATTTGAATGTTTCATATATATCTTAAAAAATACCAAAAGCATTGATAAATCGAAAATGTGACAAAATGATGTTTTACCATGTTTCGACGATATAGAACTATTGGGACGCACTTTCAGACAAACCAGTTTTTGCTAAAACTCATGGATTTTCAAACTTTTTTATCAGAATTACTGATGGAATTGAAATTTTCCGAGACTTTCAACATTTTAAAGTATATTACATATTTTCAAGAAGCTAATAAAATTTCAATGAAATTCCAGAAATAATTTTGAATATTTTATATATTTTTAAAAATACTAAAAGCATTTTCAAGTGTGAAATCCATGTTTTAGCTAAAAGAAAGGATTTGTTTGAAAGAATAGTCTAAATAACTTTCAAAATCAATCAAAGTATGCAATAAAGCTATAATTTTACCATATTTTTCGATTTTTTCAATGCTTTGCTATTCTAAAACACCTGAAGCATTGAAAAATCCAGAAATGGTAAAATGTTTCTACTCTTGGAAGATTTTGAGCATTTAGAACACTTTTGAGACAAACCTAATTTTTATCAGTTCATGGATTTTGAAACTATTATTTTTATCCAAATTACTAATGGAATTGAAGTTTCAGGCTTTAACATTTTAAAGTATATTACATATTTTCAAGAAGCCATAAAATTTCAGTGAAATTCCAGAAATAATTTTGAATATTTAATAGCCTTTCTTAAAAATGCCAAAAGCATTGAAAAAATCGAAATATATGGTAAAGTGTTTTGTAGCATATTTCGACGATTTTAATATTTAGAACGCACTGGTTGAAACCACAGTTTTTCAGCTAAGATTTATTGGATTTTCAAACTTTTTATCAAATTACTGATGAATTGAATTTTATGGAAAGTAACTTAAATATGACATTTTAGTGTAGTATTGTGTCAATATATTTCATGTGAAAATCATGTATTTCAGCTAAAAGAAGGTTTGTTTGAAAGTGCTCATGCTCCAAATCAACGAATATGCAGTAAAACAATGTTTTGCATATTTTTCGATTTTTCAATACCACGCTATTTAAAATGCCTGAAGTATTGAAAAAATCTGAAAAATATGTTAAAATGATGTTTTACTGCATATTTCAACGATTTTCAGCATTTAGAACACTTGTCAATTAAACCTTTCTTTTAGCTAAAAATACATGGATTTTCACACTTGAAATATATATTAGCAAAGATGTCATATTTTAATTTACTTTCCAGTAATTCTGATAAAAAAGTTTGAAAATCCATGAATTGTGGTAAAAATCAGGTTTGTCTACGAAAGTGTTCTAAATGCTGGCAAATCGTCGAATATGCAGAAAGCATCATTTACCATATTGCCATTTTCAATGCTGTGACCCAAAATGTATGAGAAATATATGAAATACCTGAAGTATATATGAAATACCTGAAGCATTGAAAAAATAAAAGAATTTGGTAAATGATGTTTCTGCATATTTCGACTATTTTGCATTTAGAAATTATATGAATGACTGATTTTGCTCTCAAATTCATGGATTTTCAAACTTTTATCAAATTTCTTGAATTGAAAATTTTCGTGGCTTTTCAACATTTTAAAGTATATTACATATTTTCAAGGAGCTAATAAAATTTCAGCGAAATTTAAATGATTTTGAATATTAATATATTTTTAAAAGTACCAACATTATGAAAAATCGAAAAATATGGCAAAATGATGTTTACTTTATATTTCGAATATATAGAGCATTTAGAATTGCCTCAGACAAACCTGTATTTTTAGCTAAATTCATGGATTTTCAAACTTTTGTATCAGAACTACTGATGGAATTGAATTTATGCTGTGCTTTTAAAATATGATATTTTAGTGTAGTATTTGAGTGTCTATATTCAATTTATATTTTAAATGCTTTTGGTATTTTAAAATGCATGAATTACTAAAATTATTTCTGAATTTCTTTGAAATTTACTTAGGCATTTGAAAAATATATAAACCTTTGCTAAAATGTTGAAAATATAAGAAATTTCAATTACATTAGTAATTCTGATAAAAAGTTTGAAAATCCGCGTTTTGTAAAAATGTTTTAATCTAAAGTGTTTCTAAATAACCAAATTGTGAAATATATGAAAAATTCTTAAATATGACATTTTAGTGTATTATTGTGTCTTATATTTCAAGTGTAAATCATGTATTTTAGCTGAAAAGTAAGGTTTAGTGAAAATTATACAAATGCCGAAATCGTCGAAATATGCAGTAAAATGTCATTTTACCATATTTTCGATTTTTTTAATCTTTCTATTTTGCTATGCAAGCATTGATGAAAAATATGGTAATCATTTCTTGCCTCTTCCAGAGATTTGAACATTTTAGAACACTTTTGAGACGAGCCTGATTTTTGGCAAATTCGTGGATTTTTATTCTTTATCTAATTACTATTGATTAGAGTACCGAGGCTTTTCAAGTACAGAATTATATTACATATTTTCAAAAGCCCTAAAATTACAGTAATTTGAAAATAATTTTGAATATTTTATCTATTTTTTTAAAAAATACCAAAAGCAGTGAAAAAACGAAAATGTAGCAGAAATGATGTTTTACTCCATGTTTCG
The DNA here is from genome assembly GCF_038502225.1 of Cherax quadricarinatus. Taxonomy (NCBI): domain Eukaryota; kingdom Metazoa; phylum Arthropoda; class Malacostraca; order Decapoda; family Parastacidae; genus Cherax; species Cherax quadricarinatus. The sequence continues at coordinate 11,417,413 of NC_091347.1, read as the reverse complement.
ACGTTGCATTTAGAACACTTTTCAGATAAAGCCCTGATTTTTAGCTAAAATTCGTGGATTTTTAAAACTTTTTATCAAATTTTTGATGAATTGAATTTTATGCTGAAAGTAACTTCATCTGACAGTTTAATAATAGTATTGTCAATATATATTTCAGAGTGTGAAAATCCATGTATTTTGGTGTAAAGAAAGGTTTTGGCAGAAAGTGCTCTAGAAAATAAATCATAAACATTGCAGTAAAACAATATTTTGCAATATTGTTCGATTTTTCATTGCTTTGCTATTTTTAAAATACCTCAGCGTTGAAAATCATAATGTAGTGCAAATGATGTTTACTGCATATTTCGACGATTTTCAGCATTTGAACCTTTCAATTAAACCTTTCTTTTTAGCTAAATCACTGGATTTTCACGGCAAAAATATATATTGACAAGAATGTCATGCTTAACTTACCTTCAGTAATTCTGATAAGAAGAAGGTTTAAATCATAGATTTTAATGAAATCAGGATTTGTCTGAAAGTGTTCTAAATGTAAATCATCGAATGGCAAGTAAAACGTCATTTTGCCATATTTTCGGTACTAATCTTTGGTCTTTGAAATGTGTAAAACAAATGCACAGTATGAAACATGATATCATCTTTGGCATCAATAATTAATCATCATGTTATCTGCTTTTATTTGACATTAGCTTCAATACCTAATGACAGTTTTTTAAAAATTTATGGATTTTCAAACTTTTTTAATCAGAATTACTAATGAATTGAAATTTTAGAGACATAACATTTTAAAGAAATTCGAAATAATTATGAATATTTCATATATTTTTAAAATACCAAAACTGAAAAAATCCGAAAAATATTGCAAAATGATGTTTTACTCCATATTTCAAACGATTTAGAGCATTTAGAACTCTTTTCAGACAAACCCTGATTTTTTTTAAAAATTCATGGATTTTCAAACTTTCAGAATTACTAATTAGATTGAATTTTATGCTGAAAGTAACTTAAATATGACGTTTGAATGTAGTATTGTGTCAATATATATTTCAGTGTTGAAAATCATTGTATTTTAGCTAACAAAGGTTTGGTGAAAAATATCCATCTTTGAAAATCGTCTGAAATATCTGTCTGCTTTATCATTTTACCATACTTTCGATTTTTTCAATGCTCAGGTATTTTTTAAAGCCAGCAAAAACACTGAAATAATCAAAGTAAGGTAAATATTGTTTTATTGTATATTTCAGATTTGGAGCATTTAGACACTTTCCAAAACAAACCTTGTACTGGCCTTCAAAACCACTTGGATTTTCGAACTATTTTATCAAATTACTAAGAGAATTGAAATTTTCAGGCTTTTCAACATTTTAAAATTATATTACATGTTTTCAAGCTAATAAAATTTCAATGAAATTCAAATGATTTTTGAATATTTAATTATTTTTAAAAATTACCAAAAGCATTGAAAAAATCGAAAATATAATAAATGATGTTTTACTTTATATTTCAGATGTAGAGGCATTTAGAACCTTTTCAGACAAACCTGTATTTTGCTCAATTACTGGATTTTCAAACTTTATATAAATTCTGGTAGATTAAATTTATGCTAGACATAACTTCAAATATGATATTTTAGTGTAGTATTTTGTGTAATATATATTTCAATTTATATTTTTAAATGCTTTTAGTATTTTTTAAAAATACATGAATTATTAAAAATTATTTCTGAATTTCTTTGAAATTTTTTTAGGCATTTTTGAAAATATGTAATATACTTTAAATGTTGAAAAGCCTTGAAAATTTCAATTACAATAGTAATTCTGATAAAAAAGTTTGAAAATCCATGAATTTTGGCTAAAAATCAGCTTTGTCTACGAAAAGTGTTCATCCTTAGAGTGTAAGAAATATATGAAAAATTCTTAAATATGACATTTTAGTGTAGTATTGTGTCAATATGTTTCAAGTGTGAAAAGAAAATCCATGTATTTTGGCTGAAAAGTAAGTTTAATTGAAAAGTGCTCAAAATGCACGAAAATCACGTCGAAATATGCAGTAAATATCATTTACCATATTTTCAATTTTTTCAATGCTTGCTATTTGCTAATACATAGCATTGAAAAATCAAAAGAATTTGGTAAAATATTTTACTGCATGTTCGAAGATTTGGAGCATTTAGAACACTTTTAGAGACAAACGCAATTTTTAGCTAAAATTCATGGATTTTCAAACTATTTTATCTGAATTACTAATGGAATTGAAATTTTCGAGGCTTTTCAAAATTTTTTGAAAATACGAAAAGCATTGAAAAAATCGAAATATATGGCAAAGTGATGCTTTGCTGCCTTTCGACGATCAAACAGGCTTTATTTAGAACACTTTTCCAGACAAACCTGATTTTTAGCTAAAATTCATGGATTTTAAACTTTTTTATCAAATTGCTGATGGAATTGAATTTTATGCTGAAAGTAACTTAAATATGACATTTTAAATGTTATTATTGTGTCAATATATATTTCAAGTGTGAAAATCCATGTATTTCAGCTAAAAGACATTTTGAAAGAAGTGCTAAATGGTCCAAATCAACAGAAATGAAGTAAAACAATATTTTACCATGTTTTTCGATTTTTTCAGCCTGAAAGCATTGAAAAATTCGAAAAATATAGTGAAATGATGTTTTACTGCATATTTCGACGATTTTCAGCATTTAGAGCACATGGTTTCACACTTGAAATGTATATTGACAAAATGTCATATTTACAAGTTACTTTCAGTAATTCTGATGCAAAAAAGTTTGAAAATCCATGAATTTTTAGCTAAAAAATCCAGTTTGTCTGAAAGTGTTCTAGAGTAACGTCATTCAGCGATGTACTGATAAGGCATCGTTTTCACTGTAATACTCGTTGTTATCAATCTTTGCATCTTACAAATATAGAATATATGTTTAAGATTATATAAATTTTACAGTTAAATGAAATTACAGCTGTTGATGTTTTTTTAGTTTAATATTTTATACTTTGATGTTGCTGATGTTATTTTTCAACTAATTGTTTCTTAAATTTAAATCAATTTTAAATAGTTAGGTATAGATTTCTTTATTTCTAGTATATGTATGTTGGCACAGGCTAAGCAGAACTAATGTTGAATGTTAGTGTTTATTGTATTTTTAAGAATATAGAAACATTGAAATCAAAATATGGCAAAAATAATGTTTACTTCATATTTCGAAGATGTGGGCCATTTAGAACACACACTGAACAAACCTGTTTGTTTGGCTAAATTCATGGATTTTCAAACTTTTTTATCAGAATTACTGATGGAATTAAATTTATGCTGAAAATAACTTAAATAAAGCATTTTATTGATATTTTGTCAATATATATTTCAATATATATTTTAAATACTTTTTAGTATTTCTAAAAATACATGAATTATTAAAAATTATTCACAGTTTCTTTTATGGGCATTTTGAAAAAATATATAATATACTTTTAAAATGTTGAAAACCTTGAAAATTTCAGTACATTAGTAATTCTGATAAAAAGTTTGAAAATCCAGTTTAGCTAAAAATCAGCTTTGTCTGAAAGTGTTCTAAATGTAAAATTGTGAAATATATGAAAAATTCTTAAATATGACATTTGAGTGAGCATGTATCAATATATTTAAGTGTGAAAATCATATATTTAGCTGAAAGTAAAGTTTAATTGAAGTGCTCTAAATGCTGAAAATCGTCGAAATATGCGAAAAATATCATTTAACATACTTTTCGATTTTTCAATGCTTTTTCTATTTTGCAAATACCTTAAGCATTGAAAAATCAAAAATGGTAAAATGTTTTACTGCATATTTCGAAGATTTGGAGCATTTAGGGTACAGAGGCCAAACCTGATTTTTAGCTAAAATTCATGGACCTTTCAAACTATTTATATTAGTGCTAATGGAATTGAAATTTTCAGGCTTTTCAGTTTTAAAGAATATTACATATTTTCAAAGCCTAAAATTTCAATGAAGTCAGAAATAATTTTGATATTTTATATATTTTTAAAATATCAAAAGCGATGAAAAATCGAAAATGTAAAATGATGTTTCTCCATATTTCGACGATTTGAAACATTAGGAACACTTTTCAGACAAAATTGATTTTTAGCTAAATTCATGGATTTTCAAACTTATCAAATTGCAGTGGAATTGAATTTTATGCCAAGTAACTTAAATACTACACACTGTATTATTGTGTCAATATGTTTCAAGTGTGAAAATGCATGTATTTTTGTAGCTAAAAGAAGGTTTTTGAAAGTGCTCTAAAAGCTCCGTCGTCTAAAATATGCAGTAAAACAATGTTACATTTCTCGATTTTCAATGCATTATATTTGCAGAATATAAACATTGAAAAAAATCCAATATGTTTAAAATTATGTTTTTACTGCATATTTCAGCGATTTTCAGCATTTGAAGCACTTTTCAATTTAATTTCTTTTAGCTAAAATGCATGGATTTCCATGAAATATATTGACAAAATTCTACCAATAAAATGTCATATTTAAGTTATTTTCAACATAAATTCAATTCATGTTAATTCTGATAAAAAAGTTTTTAAAATCCATGAATTATAGCTAAAAAATCAGGTTTTGTCTGAAAAGTGTTCTAAATATAAATCGTCGAAATATGGAGTAAGCCATCATTTTGCCATATTTTCGTTTTCAATGCTTTTGTTATTTTTGAAAAATATATGAAACATATGAAATACCTGAAATATGTAAATACCTGAAGCATTGAAAAATCGAAAATATTGTAAATGATGTTTTACTGTATTTCGACGATTTGGAGCATTAAAACGCACCAGATGAGCACAGTTTTTAATAAAATTCATGGATTTCAAACTTTCTCCTCGGAATTACTAATCAAATTGAAATATTCCGGGCTTTTCAACATTTAAAGTATTTTTACATATTCTCAGAAAAGCCCATAAAATTCTGATGAAATTCAGAAATAATTTACAGATATTTCATATATTTTAAAATGCAAAGCATTGATAAAATCGAAAAATGTGACAAAATGATGTTTCACTGCATATTTCCGACGATTTAAAGCATTTAGAACACTTTTCAGACAAACCTGTTTTTTAGCTAAACTTTTTATCAAATTACTGATGGAATTGAAATTTTCAGGCTTTCAGCATTTTAAAATTATATTACACATTTTCAAGCTAATAAAATTTCAATGAAATTCAGAAATAATTTTAGATATTTGATATATTTTAAAATACAAAATGCATTGAAAAAATCGAAAATATGGCAAAATGATGTTTTACTTCATATTTCCAGAGATTTAGGCATTTAGTACTTTTCAGACAAACCTGTTTTTTTATTTATAGTCTTGGGTTTCAAACTTTTATCAAGACTGTAATTAAAATTCAATTTTATTCTGAAAGTAACTTAAATATGACATTATAGTGTAGTATTTTGTCAATATATTTTTCAATATATATTTTTTAAATCCTTTTGGTATTTTTAAAAAATACATGAAATAATAAAAATTATTTCTGAATTTCATCGAAATTTTATGTTCATTTTGAAAAATATGAAATATACTTTAAAATGTTGAAAATCCTAGAAAATTTCAATTACATTAGTTATTCTGATAAAAAAAGTTTGAACATCCATGAATTTTAGCTAAAAAATCTTTGTCTGAAAAGTGTTCTAAAATCTCCAAATTGTGGAAATATATGAAAAATTCTTAAATACGACATTTTAGTGAAATATTGTGTCAATATATATTTCAAGTGTGAAAATCCACGTATTTTAGCTAAAATGAAAGGTTTGTTTGAAAAGTGCTCTAAATGCTCCAAATCGTCGAAATATGCAGTAAAACATCATTTTACCATTTTTTTTTCGATTTTTTTTAATTCTTTTGTTATTTTTGAAAAATATATGAAAAATATGAAATACCTTAAATATATGAAATACCTGAAGCATTGAAAAAATCGAAAAATATTGTTAAATGATGTTTTACTGCTTATTTCGACGATTTGGAGCATTTAGAACACTTTTCAGACAAACCAGATTTTTTAGCTAAAATTCATGAATTATCAAACTTTTTTATCAGAATTACTAATGGAATTGAAATTTTCCAGGCTTTTCACCATTTTAAAGCATATTACATATTTCTCAAAAAGCTCATAAAATTTCGATGAAATTCAGAAATAATTTTGAATATTTCTAATATTCTTTAAAAATACCAAAAAGCATTGAAAAAATCGAAAAATGTGACAAAATTATGTTTTACTGCATATTTCGACGATTTAGAGCATTTAGAACACTTTTCAGAGAAACCTGTTTTTTAGCTAAAATTAATGGATTTTCAACCTTTTTTATCAGAATTACTGATGGAATTGAATTTTATGCTGAAAGTAACTTAAATATGACATTTTCGTGTCAATATATATTTCAAGTGTGAAAATCCATGTATTTTAGTTAAAAAGAAAGGTTTGTTTGAAAAGTGCTCTAAATGCTCCATATCGCCGAAATATACAGTAAAACAATATTTTACCATATTTTTCGATTTTTTCATTGCTTTTGCTATTTTTAAAAATACCTGAAGCATTGAAAAAAATCGAAAAATATGGTAAAATGATGTTTTACTGCATATTTCGACGATTTTCAGCATTTAGAGCACTTTTCAATTAAACCTTTCTTTTTAGCTAAAATACATGGATTTTCACACTTGAAATATATATTGACAAAATTCTACACTGAAATGTCATATTTAAGTTATTTTCAGCATAAAATTCAATTCCATCAGTAACTCTGATAAAAAGGTTTGAAAATCCATGAATTTTAGCTGAAAAATCAAGTTTGTCTGAAAGTGTTCTAAATGTTCTAAATCGTCGAAATAGGGAGAAAAACATCATTTTGCGATATATTTCGATTTTTTCAATGCTTTTGGTATTTTTGAAAAATATATGAAATATATGAAATACGTGAAATATATGAAATACCTGAAGCATTGAAAAATCGAAAAATATTGTAAAATGATGTTTTACTGCATAATTCGACGATTTGGAGCATTTAGAACACTTTTCAGAGCCCATAAAATTTCGATGAAATTCAGAAATAATTTTGAATATTTCATATATTTTTTAAAAATACCAAAACCAATGATAGAATCCAAAAAAATGTGACAAAATGATGTTTTACTGCATATTTCGACGATTTAGAGCATTCAGAGCACTTTTCAGACAAACCTGTTTTTTTTAGCTAAAATTCATGGATTTTCAAACTTTTTTATCAGAATTACTGATGGAATTGAAATTTTCGAGGCTTTTCAACATTTTAAAGTATATTACACATTTTTCAAAAAGCCCTAAAATTTCAATGAAATTCAGAAATAATTTTGAATACTTTATATATTTTTTAAAAATACGAAAAGCATTGAAAAAATCGGAAAAATATGGCAAAATGATGTTTTTCTCCATATTTCGACGATTTAGAGCATTTAGAACACTTTTCAGACAAACCTGATTTTTTAGCTAAAATTCATGAATTTTCTAATTTTTTTTTATCAGAATTACTGATGGAATTGAATTTTATGCTGAAAGTAACATAATATGACATTTTCGTGTAGTATTGTGTCAATATATATTTCAAGTGTGAAAATCCATGTATTTTAGTTAAAAAGAAAGGTTTGTTTGAAAAGTGCTCTAAATGCTCCAAATCGCCGAAACATGCAGTAAAACAATATTTTACAATATTGTTCGATTTTTTCATTGCTTTTGCTATTTTTAAAAATACCTGAAGCATTGAAAAAATCGAAAAAAATGGTAAAACGATGTTTTACTGCATATTTCGACGATTTTCAGCATTTAGAGCACTTTTCAATTAAACCTTTCTTTTTAGCTAAAATACATGGATTTTCACACTTGAAATATATATTGACAAAATGTCATATTTAAGTTACTTTCAGTAATTCTGATAAAAAAGTTTGAAAATCCATGAATTTTAGCTAAAAAAATCAGGTTTGTGTGAAAAGTGTTCTAAATGCTCTAAATCATCGAAATAAGCAGTAAAACATCATTTTGCCATATTTTTCGATTTTTTCAATGCTTTTGGTATTTTTGAAAAATGTATGAAATATATGAAATACCTGAAACATATGAAATAGCTGAAGCATTGAAAAAATAGAAAAATTTGGTAAAATGATGTTTTACTGCACATTTCGACGATTTGGAGCATTTAGAACACTTTTCAGACAAACCTGATTTTTTTGCTAAAATTCATGGATTTTAGCTAAAAAGAAAGGTATAATTGAAAAGTGTTCTAAATGCTGAAAATCGTCGAAATATGCAGTAAAACATCATTTTACCATACTTTTCGATTTTTTCAATGCTTCAGGTATTTTTAAAAATAGCAAAAGCATTGAAATAATCGAAAAATGAGGTAAAATATTGTTTTATTGCATATTTCGACGATTTGGAGCATATAGAACACATTTCAAACAAACCTTGCTTTTTAGCTAAAATACATGGATTTTCAAACTATTTTATCAGAATTACTAATAGAATTGAAATTTTCGAGGCTTTTCAACATTTTAAAGTACATTACATATTTTTCAAGACGCCCATAAAATCTCAATGAAATTCCGAAATAATTTTGAATATTTCATATATTTTTTAAAAATACCAAAAGCATTGAAAAAATCGAAAAATATGGCAAAAATGATGTTTTACTCCATATTTCGACGATTTAGAGCATTTAGAACACTTTTCAGACAAACCTGATTTTTTAGCTAAAATTCATGGATTTTAAAACTTTTTTATCAGAATTACTGATGGAATTGAATTTCATGCTGAAAATAACTTAAATACGACATTTTACTGTAGTGCTCTAAAAGCTCCAAATCGTCGAAATATGCAGTAAAACAATATTTTACCATATTTTTCGATTTTTTCAATGCTTTTGCTATTTTTAAGAATACCTGAAGCATTGAAAAAATTCGACGATTTTCAACATTTAGAGCACTTTTCAATTAAACCTTTCTTTCTAGCTAAAATACATGGATTTTCACACTTGAAATATATTGTCATACTGGGTTTTCAAACTATTTTATCAGAATTACTAATGGAATTGAAATTTTCGAGGCTTTTCAACATTTTAAAGTATATTACATATTTTTCAAGAAGCCCATAAAATTTCAATGAAATTCAGAAATAATTTTGAATATTTTATATATTTTTTAAAAATACCAAAAGCATTGAAAAAATCGAAAAATATGGCAAAATGATGTTTCACTTCATATTTCGAAGATTTAGAGCATTTAGAACACTCTTCAGACAAACCTGACTTTTTAGATAAAATTCATGGATTTTCAAACTTTTTTATCACAATTACTGATGGAATTGAATTTTATGCTGAAAGTATCTTAAATATGACATTTTAGTGTATTATTGTGCCAATAAATATTTCAAGTGTGAAAATCCATGTATTTTAGCTAAAAAGAAAGGTTTGTTTGAAAAGTGCTCTACACGCTCCAAATCGTCGAAATATGCACTAAAACAATATTTTACCATATTTTTCGATTTTTTCAATGCTTTTGCTATTTTTAAAAATACCTGAAGCGTTGAAAAAATCGAAAAATATGGTAAAATGATGTTTTACTGCATATTTAGGCGATTTTAAGCATTTAGAGCATTTTTCAATTAAACCTTTCTTTTTAGCTAAAATACATGGATTTTCACACTTGAAATATATATTGACACAATACTACACTAAAATGTCATATGTAAGTTATTTTCAGCGTAAAATTCAATTCCATCAGTTATTCTGATAAAAAAGTTTGAAAATCCATGAATTTTATCTAAAAAATCATGTTTGTCTGAAAAGAGTTCCAAATGCTCTAAATCGTCGAAATATGTAGTTAAACATCATTTTGCCATATTTTTCGATTTTTTTCAATGCTTTTGGTATTTTTGAAAAATATATGAAATATATGAAATACCTGAAATATATGAAATACCTGAAGCATTGAAAAAATCTAAAAATTTGGTAAAATGATGTTTTGCTGCACATTTCGACGATTTGGAGCATTTAGAACACTTTTCAGACAAACCTGATTTTTTAGCTAAAATTCATGAATTTTCAAACTTTTTTATCAGAATTACTAATGGAATTGAAATTTCCGGGAATTTTCAACATTTTAAAGTATATTACATATTTCTCAAAAAGCCCATAAAATTTCGATGAAATTCAGAAATAATTTTGAATATCTCATATATTTTTTAAAAATACCAAAAGCATTGAAAAAATCGAAAAATGTGACAAAATTATGTTTTACTGCATATTTCGACGATTTAGAGCATTTAGAACACTTTTCAAACAAATCCGTTTTTTTAGCTAAAATTCATGGATTTTCAGACTTTTTTTTATCGGAATTACTACACACGGGTTATTTGTGTATCGTTCCAGACACGGTATTGTGCCTTTTTGTTATTTATCGGAATTACTGATGGAATTGAATTTTATGCTGAAAGTAACTTAAATATGACATTTCAGTGTAGTATTGTGTCAATATATATTTCTAGTGTGAAAATCCATGTATTTCAGCTAAAAAGAAAGGTTTGTTTGAAAAGTGCTCTAAATGCTCCAAATCAACGAAATATGCATTAAAACAATATTTTCCCATATTTTTCGATTTTTTCAATGCTTTTGCTATTTTTAAAAATACCTGAAGCATTGAAAAAATCGAAAAATTTGCTAAAATGATGTTTTACTGCATATTTCGACGATTTTCAGCATTTAGAGCACTTTTCAGACAAACCTGATTTTTTTGCTAAAATTCATGGATTTTAGCTAAAAAGAAAGGTATAATTGAAAAGTGTTCTAAATGCTGAAAATCGTCGAAATATGCAGTAAAACATCATTTTACCATACTTTTCGATTTTTTCAATGCTTCAGGTATTTTTAAAAATAGCAAAAGCATTGAAATAATCGAAAAATGAGGTAAAATATTGTTTTATTGCATATTTCGACGATTTGGAGCATATAGAACACATTTCAAACAAACCTTGCTTTTTAGCTAAAATACATGGATTTTCAAACTATTTTATCAGAATTACTAATAGAATTGAAATTTTCGAGGCTTTTCAACATTTTAAAGTACATTACATATTTTTCAAGACGCCCATAAAATCTCAATGAAATTCCGAAATAATTTTGAATATTTCATATATTTTTTAAAAATACCAAAAGCATTGAAAAAATCGAAAAATATGGCAAAAATGATGTTTTACTCCATATTTCGACGATTTAGAGCATTTAGAACACTTTTCAGACAAACCTGATTTTTTAGCTAAAATTCATGGGTTTTAAAACTTTTTTATCAGAATTACTGATGGAATTGAATTTCATGCTGAAAATAACTTAAATACGACATTTTACTGTAGTGCTCGAAATATGCAGTAAAACAATATTTTACCATATTTTTCGATTTTTTCAATGCTTTTGCTATTTTTAAGAATACCTGAAGCATTGAAAAAATTCGACGATTTTCAACATTTAGAGCACTTTTCAATTAAACCTTTCTTTCTAGCTAAAATACATGGATTTTCACACTTGAAATATATTGTCATACTGGGTTTTCAAACTATTTTATCAGAATTACTAATGGAATTGAAATTTTCGAGGCTTTTCAACATTTTAAAGTATATTACATATTTTTCAAGAAGCCCATAAAATTTCAATGAAATTCAGAAATAATTTTGAATATTTTATATATTTTTTAAAAATACCAAAAGCATTGAAAAAATCGAAAAATATGGCAAAATGATGTTTCACTTCATATTTCGAAGATTTAGAGCATTTAGAACACTCTTCAGACAAACCTGACTTTTTAGATAAAATTTATGGATTTTCAAACTTTTTTATCAGAATTACTGATGGAATTGAATTTTATGCTGAAAGTATCTTAAATATGACATTTTAGTGTATTAATGTGCCAATAAATATTTCGTGTGAAAATCCATGTATTTTATCTAAAAAGAAAGGTTTGTTTGAAAAGTGCTCTACACGCTCCAAATCATCGAAATATGCAGTAAAACAATATTTTACCATATTTTTCGATTTTTTCAATGCTTTTGCTATTTTTAAAAATACCTGAAGCGTTGAAAAATCGAAAAATATAGTAAAATGATGTTTTACTGCATATTTAGGCGATTTTCAGCATATAGAGCATTTTTCAATTAAACCTTTCTTTTTAGCTGAAATACATGGATTTTCACACTTGAAATATATATTGACACAATACTACACTAAAATGTCATATGTAAGTTATTTTCAGCGTAAAATTCAATTCCATCAGTTATTCTGATAAAAAAGTTTGAAAATCCATGAATTTTATCTAAAAAATCATGTTTGTCTGAAAAGAATTCCAAATGCTCTAAATCGTCGAAATATGTAGTTAAACATCATTTTGCCATAATTTTCGATTTTTTTCAATGCTTTTGGTATTTTTGAAAAATATATGAAATATATGAAATACCTGAAATATATGAAATACCTGAAGCATTGAAAAAATCTAAAAATATGGTAAAATGATGTTTTGCTGCACATTTCGACGATGTGGAGCATTTAGAACACTTTTCAGACAAACCTGATTTTTTAGCTAAAATTCATGAATTTTCAAACTTTTTTATCAGAATTACTAATGGAATTGAAATTTTCGGGAATTTTCAACATTTTAAAGTATATTACATATTTCCCAAAAAGCCCATAAAATTTCGATGAAATTCAGAAATAATTTTGAATATCTCATATATTTTTTAAAAATACCAAAAGCATTGAAAAAATCGAAAAATGTGACAAAATTATGTTTTACTGCATATTTCGACGATTTAGAGCATTTAGAACACTTTTCAAACAAATCCGTTTTTTTAGCTAAAATTCATGGATTTTCAGACTTTTTTTATCGGAATTACTACACACGGGTTATTTGTGTATCGTTCCAGACACGGTATTGTGCCTTTTTGTTATTTATCGGAATTACTGATGGAATTGAATTTTATGCTGAAAGTAACTTAAATATGACATTTCAGTGTAGTATTGTGTCAATATATATTTCTAGTGTGAAAATCCATGTATTTCAGCTAAAAATAAAGGTTTGTTTGAAAAGTGCTCTAAATGCTCCAAATCAACGAAATATGCATTAAAACAATATTTTACCATATTTTTCGATTTTTTCAATGCTTTTGCTATTTTTAAAAATACCTGAAGCATTGAAAAAATCGAAAAATATGGTAAAATGATGTTTTACTGCATATTTAGACGATTTTCAGCATTTAGAACACTTTTCAATTTAACCTTTCTTTTTAGCTAAAATACATGGATTTTCACACTTGAAATATATGTTGACAAAATGTCATATTTAAGTTACTTTCAGTAATTCTGATAAAAAAAGTTTGAAAATCCATGAATTTTAGCTAAAAAATCAGGTTTGTCTGAAAAGTGTTCTAAATGCTCTAAATCGTCGAAATATGCAGTAAAACATCATTTTGCCACATTTTTCGATTTTTTTCAATGCTTTTGGTATTTTTGAAAAATGTATGAAATATATGAAATACCTGAAATATATGAAATACCTGAAGCATTGAAAAAATAGAAAAATTTGGTAAAATGATGTTTTACTGCATATTTCGACTATTTTATAGCATTTAGAACCCTTTTCAGACAAACTTGATTTTTTAGCTAAAATTCATGGATTTTCAGACTTTTTAATCAGAATTACTAATAGAATTGAAATTTTCGAGGCTTTTCAACATTTTAAAGTATATTACATATTTTTCAAAAAGCCCGTAAAATTTCGATGAAATTCGGAAATAATTATGAATATTTCATATATTTTTTAAAAATACCAAAAACATTGAAAAAAATTGAAAAAATATTGGAAAATGATGTTTAACTCCATATCTCGACGATTTAGACAAACCTGATATTTTAGCAAAAATTCATGGATTTTCAAACTTTTTTATCAGAATTACTGATGGAATTGAAATTTTCGAGGCTTTTCAACATTTTGTTTAGCTAAAATTCATGGATTTCCAACTTTTTTATCAGAACTACTGATGGAATTGAATTTTATGCTGAAAGTTACTTAAATATGACATTTTAGTGTAGTATTTTGTCAATATATATTTCAATATATATTTTTTAAATGCTTTTGGTATTTTTTAAAAATACATCAATTATCAAAAATTATTTCTGAATTTCTTCGAAATTTTATGGGCACTTTGAAAAATATGTAATATACTTTAAAATGTTGAAAAGCCTCGAAAATTTCAATAACATTAGTAATTCTGATAAAAAAGTTTGAAAATCCATGAATTTTAGCTAAAATATCAGCTTTGTCTGAAAAGTGTTCTAAATGCTCCAAACTGCCGAAATATGTAGTAAAACAATATTTTGCAATATTGTTCGATTTTTTTATTGCTTTTGCTATTTTTAAAATACCTGAAGCATTGAAAAAATCGAAAAATGTGGTAAAATGATGTTTTACTGCATATTTCGACGATTTTCAGCACTTTTCAATTAAACCTTTCTTTTTACCAAAAAAATACATGGATTTTCACACTTGAAATATATATTGACAAAATGTCATATTTAGGTTACTTTCAGTAATTCTCATCAAAAAAGTTTGAAAATTCATGAATTTTAGCTAAAAAATCAGGTTTGTTTGAAAAGTCTTCTAAATGCTCTAAATCATCGAAATAAACAGAAAAACATCATTTTGCCATATATTTCGATTTTTTTCAATGCTTTTGGTATTTTTGAAAAATGTATGAAATATATGAAATACCTGAAATATATGAAATACCTGAAGCATTGAAAAAATAGAAAAATTTGGTAAAATGAAGTTTTACTGCACATTTCGACGATTTGGAGCATTTAGAACACTTTTCAGACAAACCTGATTTTTTAGCTAAAATTCATGGATTTTAAAACTTTTTTATCAGAATTACTGATGGAATTGAATTTCATGCTGAAAATAACTTAAATACGACATTTTACTGTAGTATTGTGTCAATATATTTCAAGTGTGAAAATCAATGTATTTTAGCTAAAAAGAAAGGTTTGTTTGAAAAGTGCTCTAAAAGCTCCAAATCGTCGAAATATGCAGTAAAACAATATTTTACCATATTTTTCGATTTTTTCAATGCTTTTGCTATTTTTAAGAATACCTGAAGCATTGAAAAAATTCGACGATTTTCAACATTTAGAGCACTTTTCAATTAAACCTTTCTTTCTAGCTAAAATACATGGATTTTCACACTTGAAATATATTGTCATACTGGATTTTCAAACTATTTTATCAGAATTACTAATGGAATTGAAATTTTCGAGGCTTTTCAACATTTTAAAGTATATTACATATTTTTCAAGAAGCCCATAAAATTTCAATGAAATTCAGAAATAATTTTGAATATTTTATATATTTTTTAAAAATACCAAAAGCATTGAAAAAATCGAAAAATATGGCAAAATGATGTTTCACTTCATATTTCGAAGATTTAGAGCATTTAGAACACTTTTCAGACAAACCTGACTTTTTAGATAAAATTCATGGATTTTCAATTTTTTTTATCAGAATTACTGATGGAATTGAATTTTATGCTGAAAGTAACTTAAATATGACATTTTAGTGTATTATTGTGCCAATAAATATTTCAAGTGTGAAAATCGATGTATTTTAGCTGAAAAGAAAGATTTGTTTGAAAAGTGCTCTAAATGCTCCAAATCGTCGAAATATGCAGTAAAACATCATTTTAACATATTTTTCGATATTTTCAATGCTTTTGCTATTAATAAAAATACCTGAAGCTTTGAAAAAATCGAAAAATATGGTAAAATGATGTTTTAATGCATATTTCGACGATTTTCAGCATTTAGAGCATTTTTCAATTAAACCTTTTTTTTAGCTAAAATACATGGATTTTCACACTTGAAATATTTATTGACACAATACTACAATAAAATGTCATATTTAAGTTATTTTCAGCGTAAAATTCAATTCCATCAGTTATTCTGATAAAAAAGTTTGAAAATCCATGAATTTTAGCTAAAAAATCATGTTTGTCTGAAAAGAGTTCCAAATGCTCTAAATCGTCGAAATATGTAGTTAAACATCATTTTGCCATATTTTTCGATTTTTTTCAATGCTTTTGGTATTTTTGAAAAATATATGAAATATATGAAATACCTGAAATATATGAAATACCTGAAGCATTGAAAAAATCGAAAAATATGGTAAAATGATGTTTTGCTGCACATTTCGACGATTTGGAGCATTTAGAACATTTTTCAGACAAACCTGATTTTTTAGCTAAAATTCGTGAATTTTCAAGCTTTTTTTTTCAGAATTACTAATGGAATTGAAATTTTCCAGGCTTTTCAACATTTTAAAGCATATTACATATTTCTCAAAAAGCTCATAAAATTTCGATGAAATTCAGAAATAATTTTGAATATTTCATATATTTTTTAAAAATGCCAAAAGCATTGATAAAATCGAAAAATGTGACAAAATGATGTTTTACTGCATATTTCGACGATTTAAAGCATTTAGAACACTTTTCAGACAAACCTGTTTTTTAGCTAAACTTTTTTATCAGAATTACTGATGGAATTGAAATTTTCGAGGCTTTTCAACATTTTAAAGTATATTACACATTTTTCAAGAAGCTAATAAAATTTCAATGAAATTCAGAAATAATTTTGAATATTTAATATATTTTTTAAAAATACCCAAAGCATTGAAAAAATCGAAAAATATGGAAAAATGATGTTTTACTTCGTATTTCGAAGATTTAGAGCATTTAGTACACTTTTCAGACAAACCTGTTTTTTTAGCTATAATTCATGGATTTTCAAACTTTTTTTATCAAAACTACTGATGAAATTGAATTTTATGCTGAAAGTAACTTAAATATGACATTTTAAAGTAGTATTTTGTCAATATATTTTTCAATATATATTTTTTAAATCCTTTTGGTATTTTTTAAAAATACATTAATTATTAAAAATTATTTCTGAATTTCATCGAAATTTTATGGGCTTTTTGAAAATATGTAATATACTTTAAAATGTTGAAAATCCTCGAAAATTTCAATTACATTAGTAATTCTGATAAAAAAGTTTGAAAATCCATGAATTTTAGCTAAAAGATCAGGTTTGTCTGAAAAGTGTTCTAAAAGCTCCAAATTGTGGAAATATATGAAAAATTCTTAAATATGACATTTTAGCGAAATATTGTGTCAATATATATTTCAAGTGTGAAAATCCATGTATTTTAGCTAAAAAGAAAGGTTTGTTTGAAAAGTGCTCTAAATGCTACAAATCGTCGAAATATGCAGTAAAACATCATTTTACCATATTTCTCGATTTTTTCAATGCTTTTGCTATTTTTGAAAAATATATGAAAAATATGAAATACTTTAAATATATGAAATACTTGAAGCATTGAAAAAATCGAAAAATATTGTAAAATGATGTTTTACTGCATTTTTCGACGATTTAGAGCATTTAGAACACTTTTCAGACAAACCTTTTTTTTTAGCAAAAATTAATGAATTTTCAAACTTTTTTATCAGAATTACTAATGGAATTGAAATTTTCCATGCTTTTCATCATTTTAAAGCATATTACATATTTCTCAAAAAGCTTATAAAATTTCGATGAAATTCAGAAATAATTTTGAATTTTTCATATATTTTTTAAAAATACCAAAAGCTTTGAAAAAATCGAAAAATGTGACGAAATCATGTTTTACTGCATATTTCGACGATTTACAGCATTTAGAACACTTTTCAGACAAACCTGTTTTTTTAGCTAAAATTAATGGATTTTCAAACTTTTTTATCAGAATTACTGATGGAATTGAATTTTATGCTGAAAGTAACTTAAATATGACATTTTAGTGTAGTATTGTGTCAATATATATTTCAATATATATTTTTTCAATGCTTTTGGTATTCTTAAAAGTAATATGAATTATTAAAAATTATTTCTGAATTTCATCGAAATTTTATGGGCATTTTGAAAAATATGTAATATACTTTAAAATGTTGAAAAGCCTCGAAAACTTCAATTACATTAGTAATTCTGATAAAAAAGCTTGAAAATCCATGAATTTTAGTTAAAAAATCAGCTTTGTCTGAAAAGTGTTCTAAATGCTCCAAATTGTGGAAATATATGAAAAATTCTTATATATGACATCTTAGTGTAGTATTGTGTCCATATATATTTCAAGTGTGAAAATCCATGTATTTTAGCTGAAAAGTAACGTTTAATTGTAAAGTGCTCTAAATGCTGAAAATCGTCGAAATATGCAGCAAAATATCATTTTACCATATTTTTCGATTTTTTCAATGTTTTTTTCTATTTATACAAACACCTAAAGAATTGAAAAAATCGAAAAATATGGTAAAATGTTTTACTGCATTTTTCGAAGATTTGGAGCATATAGAACACTTTTGTGACAAACCTGATTTTTTAGTTAAAATTCATGGATTTTCAAACTATTTTATCAGAATTACTAATGGAATTGAAATTTTCGAGGCTTTTCAACATTTTAAAGTATATTACATATTTTTCAAAAAGCCCATAAAATTTCAATAAAATTCAGAAAAAATTTTGAATATTCTATATATTTTTTAAAAATACCAAAAGCATTGAAAAAAGCGAAAAATATGGCAAAATGATGTTTCACTTCATATTTCGAAGATTTAGAGCATTTAGAACACTTTTCAGACAAACCTGATTTTTTAGATAAAATTCATGGATTTTCAAACTTTTTTATCAGAATTTCTGATGGAATTGAATTTTATGCTGAAAGTAACTTAAATATGACATTTTAGTGAATTATTGTGCCAATATATATTTCAAATGTGAAAATCCATGTATTTTAGCTTTAGGTTTGTTTGAAAAGTGCTCTAAATGCTCCAAATCGTCGAAATATGCAGTAAAACAATATTTTACCATATTTTTAGATTTTTTCAATGCTTTTGCTATTTTTAAAAACACCTGAAGCATTGAAAAAATCGGAAAATATGGTAAAATGTTTTACTGCATATTTGGAAGATTTGGAGCATTTAGAACACTTTTGAGACAAACCTAATTTTTCAGCTAAAATTCATGGATTTTGAAACTATTTTATCAGAATTACTAATGGAATTGAAGTTTTCGAGGCTTTCAACATTTTAAAGTATATTACATATTTTTCAAGAAGCCCATAAAATTTCAATGAAATTCAGAAATAATTTTGAATATTTAATATATTTTTTAAAAATACCAAAAGCATTCAAAAAATCGAAATATATGGTAAAATGATGCTTTACTGCATATTTCGACGATTTGAAGCATTTAGAACACTTTTCAGACAAACCTGATTTTTTTAGCTAAAATTCATGGATTTTCAAACTTTTTTATCAGAATTACTGATGGAATTGAATTTTATCTTGAAAGTAACTTAAATATGATATTTTAGTGTAGTATTGTGTCAATATATATTTCAAGTGTAAAAATCCATCTATTTCAACTAAAAAGAAAGGTTTGTTTGAAAAGTGCTCTAAATGCTCCAAATCAACGAAATATGCAGTAAAACAATATTTTACCATATTTTTCGATTTTTTTCAATGCTTTTGCTATTTTTAAAAATACCTAAAGCATTGAAAAAATCGAAAAATATGGTAAAATGATGTTTTACTGCATATTTCGACGATTTTCAGCATTTAGAGCACTTTTCAATTAAACCTTTCTTTTTAGCTAAAATACATGGATTTTCACACTTGAAATATATATTGACAAAATTCTACACTGAAATGTCATATTTAAGGTATTTTCAGTATAAAATTCAATTCCATCAGTAAGTCTGATAAAAAGGTATGAAAATTCATGAAATTTAGCTGAAAAATCAAGTTTGTCTGAAAAGTTTTCTAAATGCTCTAAAGTCATTGAAATATGCAGTAAAACATCATTTTGCCATATTTTTCGATTTTTTCAAGGCTATTGGTATTTTTAAAAAATATATGAAGTATATGAAATACCTGAAATATATGAAATACCTGAAGCATTGAAAAAATAAAAAAATATGGTAAAATGATGTTTTACTGCATATTTCGACGATTTGGAGCATTTAGAACACTTTTCAGACAAACCTGATCTTTTAGCTAAAATTCATGGATTTTCAAACTTTTTTATCAGAATGACTAATGAAATTTAAATTTTCGGGGCTTTTCAATATTTTAAAGTATTTTACATATTTCTCATAAAGCCCATAAAATTTCGATGAAATTCAGAAATAATTTTGAATATTTCATATATTTTTTAAAAACACCAAAAGCACTTCAAGTGTGAAAATCCATGTATTTTAGCTAAAAAGAAAGGTTTGTTTGAAAAGTGCTCTAAATGCTCCAAATCGTCGAAATATGCAGTAAAACATAATTTTACCATATTTTTCGATTTTTTCAATGCTTTTGCTATTTTTAAGAATACCTGAAGCATTGAAAAAATCGAAAAATATGGTAAAATATTGTTTTACTGCATATTTCGACGATTTGGAGCTTTTAGAGCACTTTTCAAACAAACCTTTCTTTTTAGCTAAAATACATGGATTTTCACACTTGAAGTGCTTTTGGTGTTTTTAAAAAATATATGAAATATTCAAAATTATTTCTGAATTTCATCGAAATTTTATGGGCTTTATGAGAAATATGTAAAATACTTTAAAATATTGAAAAGCCCCGAAAATTTAAATTTCATTAGTCATTCTAATAAAAAAGCTTGAAAATCCATGAATTTTAGCTAAAAAATCAGGTTTGTGTGAAAAGTGTTCTAAATGCTCCAAATCGTCGAAATATGCAGCAAAACATCATTTTACAATATTTTTTTATTTTTTCAATGCTTCAGGTATTTCATATATTTCAGGTATTTCATGTATTACATATATTTTTGAAAAATACCAAAAGCATTGAAAAAATCGAAAAATATGGCAAAATGATGTTTTACTGCATATTTCAATGACTTTAGAGCATTTAGAAAACTTTTCAGACAAACTTGATTTTTCAGCTAAATTTCATGAATTTTCATACCTTTTTATCAGACTACTACAGTAAAATGTCGTATTTAAGTTACTTTCAGCATAAAATTCAATTCCATCAGTAATTCTGATAAAAAAGTTTGAAAACCCATGAATTTTAGCTAAAAAATCAGTTTTGTCTGAAAAGTGTTCTAAATGCTCTATATCGTCGAAATATGGAGTAAAACATCATTTTGCCAAATTTTTCGATTTTTTCAATGCTTTAGGTATTTTTAAAAAATATGTAAAATATTCAAAATTATTTCTGAATTTCATTGAAATTTTAGGGCTTTTTGAAAAATATGTAATTTACTTTAAAATGTTGAAAAGCCTCGAAAATTTCAATTCCATAAGTAATTCAGATAAAATAGTTTGAAAATCCACGAATTTTAGCTAAAAAATCAGGTTTGTCTCAAAAGTGTTCTAAATGCTCCAAATCTTCGAAATATGCAGTAAAACGGTTTACCATATTTTTCGATTTTCTCAATGCTTAAGGTATGTGCAAAAATAGAAAAATATGGTAAAATGATATTTTTCTGCATATTTCGACGATTTTCAGCATTTAGAGCACTTTTCAATTAAACCTTACTTTTCAGCTAAAATACATGGATTTTCACACTTGAAATATATTGACATTAAAATGTCATATTTAAGAATTTTTCATATATTTCCACAATTTGGAGCATTTAGAGCACTTTTCAGACAAAGCTGATTTTTTAGCTAAAATTCATGTATTTTCAAACTTTTTTATCAGAATTACTAATGTAATTGAAATTTTCGAGGCTTTTCAACATTTTAAAGTATATTACATATTTTTCAAAATGCCCATAAAATTTCGAAGAAATTCAGGAATAATTTTTAATAATTCATGTATTTTTTAAAAATACCAAAAGCATTGAAAAAAACGAAAAATATGGCAAAATGATGTTTTACTGCATATTTTGATGATTAAGAGCATTTAAAACACTTCAGACAAACCTGATTTTTGAGCTAAAATTCATGGATTTTCAAACTTTTTTATCAGAATTACTGAAAGTATATATTTCAATATATATTTCAAGTGTGAAAATCCATGTATTTTAGCTAAACAGAAAGGTTTAATTGAAAAGTGCTCTAAATGCTGAAAATTTTCGAAATATGCAGTAAAACATCATTTTACCATATTTTTCGATTTTTTCAATGCTTCAGGTATTTTTAAAAATAGCAAAAGCATTGAAAAAATCGAAAAATATGGTAAAATATTGTTTTACTGCATATTTCGTTGATTTGTAGCATTTAGAGCACTTTTCAAACAAACCTTTCTTTTTAGCTGAAATACATGGATTTTCACACTTGAAATATATATTGACAGAATACGACACTAAAATCTCATATTTACGTTACTTTCAGCATAAAATTCAATTCCATCAGTAATTCTGATAAAAAAGTTTGAAAATCCATGAATTTTAGCTAAAAAATCAGGTTTGTCTGAAAAGTGTTCTAAATGCTTCAAATCATCGAAATATGCAGTAAAACATCATTTTACCGAATTTTTCGTTTTTTTCAAAGCTTTTGGTATTTTTAAAAAAAATATATGAAATATTCAAAATTATTTCTAAATTTCATCGAAATTTTATGGGCTTTTTGAAAAACATGTAATATACTTTAAAACGTTGAAAATTTGGAAAAATTCAATTCCATTAGTAATTCTGATAAAAATTTTTGAAAATCCATGAATTTTCGCTAAAATATCAGGTTTGTCTGAAAAGTGCTCTAAATGCTGAGGACCGACGAAATATGCAGTATAACATCATTTCACCATATTTTTCGATTTTTTCAATGCTTCAGGTATTTCATATATTTCAGGTATTTCATATATTTCATATATTTTTGAAAATACCAAAAGCATTGAAAAAATCGAAAAATATGGCAATATGATGTTTTACTGCATATTTCGAAGATTTAGAGCATTTGGAACACTTTTAAGACAAACCTGATTTTTTAGATAAAATTCATGGATTTTCAAACTTTTTTATCAGAATTACTGATGGAATTGAATTTTAAGATGAAAGTAACTTAAATATGATAAAAATTTAGAGTAGTATTGTGTCAATATATATTTCAAGTGTGAAAATCCATGTATTTTAGCTAAAAAGAAAGGTTTGTGTGAAAAGTGCTCTAAATGCTACAAATCGTCGAAATATGCAGTAAAACATCATTTTACCATATTTTTCGATTTTTTCAATTCTTCAGGTATTTTTAAAAATTACAAAAGCATCGAAAAAATCGAAAAATATGGTAAAATGATGTTTTACTGCATATTTCGACGATTTGTAGCATTTAGAGCACTTTTCACACAAACTTTTCTTTTCAGATAAAACACATGGATTTTCACACTTGAAATATTTATTGACACAATGCTACACTAAAATGTCATATTTAAGTAACTTTCAGCTTAAAATTCAATTCCATCAGTAATTCTGATAAAAAAGTTGGAAAATCCATGAATTTTAGACAAAAAATCAGGTTTGTCTGAAAAGCGTCCTAATAGCTCTAAATCGTCGAATTATGCAGTAAAATATCATTTTGCCACATTTTTCGATTTTTTCAATGCTTTTGGTATTTTTAAAAAAATATATGAAATATTCAAAATTATTTCTGAATTTCATCGAAATTTTATGGGCTTTTTGAAAAATATGTAATATACTTTAAAATGTTGAAAAGCCTCGAAAATTTCAATTCCATTAGTAATTCTGATAAAAAAGTTTGAAAATCCATGAATTTTAGCTAAAATATCAGGTTTGTCTGAAAAGTGTTCTAAATGCTCCAAATCGTCGAAATATGCAGTAAAACATCATTTTACCACATTTTTCGATTTTTTCAATGCTTCAGGTATTTTTAAAAATAGCAAAGGCATTGAAAAAATCGAAAAATATGGTAAAATGATGTTTTACTGCATATTTCGACGATTTGGAGCATTTAGAGCACTTTTCAAACAAACCTTTCTTTTTAGCTAAAATACATGGATTTTCACACTTGAAATGCTTTTGGTATTTTTAAAAAATATTTAATATTCAAAATTATTTCTGACACAATTTTACTAGCTTCTGAAAAATATGTCATATTTAAGTTACTTTCTACATAAAATTCTATTCCATCAGAAATTCTGATAAAAAAGTTTGAAAATCCATAAATTTTAGCTAAAAAATCAGTTTTGTGTGAAAAGTGTTCTAAATGCTCTAAATCGTCGAAATATGCAGTAAAGCACCATTTTGCCACATTTTTCAATTTTTTTCAATGCTTTTATTATTTTTAAAAAAATATATGAAATATTCAAAATTATTTCCGAAATTCTTCGAAATTTTATGGGCTTTTTGAAAAATATGTAATATACTTTAAAATGTTATAAAACCTCGAAAATTTCAATTCCATTAGTAATTCCGATAAAAAAGTTTGAAAATCCATGAATTTTAGATCAGCAAGTGTTCTAAATGCTCCAAATCATTATGCAGCAAAACATCATACCAAATCGATTTTTTCAATGCTTTTAGCAAATATTTAATTTAGAGTAGTATTGTGTCAATATATATTTCAAGTGTGAAAATCCATGTATTTTAGCTAAAAAGAAAGGTTATTGTGAAAAGTGCTCTAAATACTCCAAATCGTCGAAATATGCAGAAAAACATCATTTTACCTTATTTTTCGATTTTTTCAGTGCTGCTTCTATTTTTAAAAAATATATGAAATATTTAAAATTATTTCTGAATTTCATTGAAATTTTAGGGCTTTTTGAAAAATATGTAATATACTTTAAAATGTTGAAAAGCCTCGAAAATTTCAATTCCATTAGTAATTCAGATAAAGTAGTTTGAAAATCCATGAATTTTAGCTAAAAAATCAGGTTTTTCTCAAAAGTGTTCTAAATGCTCCAAATCTGCGAAATATGCAGAAAAGCATTTTACCATATTTTTCTATTTTTTCAATGCTTAAGGTATTTGCCAAAATAGAAAATCATTGAAAAAATCGAGAAATATGGTAAAATGATATTTTACTGCATATTTCGACAATTTTCAGCATTTAGAGCACTTTTCAATTGAACCTTACTTTTCAGCTAAAATACATGGATTTTCACACTTGAAATATGTTGACACAATACTCCAGTAAAATGTCATATTTAAGTTACTTTCAGCATAAAATTCAATTCCATCAGTAATACTGAAAAAAAAAGTTTGAAAATCCATGAATTTTATCTAAAAAATCAGGTTTGTCTGAAAAGTGTTCTAAATGCACCAATTCGTCGAAATATGCAGTAAAACATCATTTTACAATATTTTTCGATTTTTTCAATGCTTTTGGTATTTTTAAACAATACATAAAATATTCAAAATTATTTCTGAATTTCATTGAAATTTTATGGGCTTCTTGAAAAATATGTAAAATACTTTCAAATGTTGAAAAGCCTCGAAAATTTCAATTCCATTAGTAATTCTGATAAAATAGTTTGAAAATCCATGAATTTTAACTAAAAATCAGGTTTGTCTCAAAAGTGTTCTAAATGCCCCAAATCTTCGAAATATGCAGTAAAACATTTTACCATATTTTTCGATTTTTTCAATTCTTAAGGTATTTGTGTAAATAGAAAAAGCATTAAAAAAATCGAAAAATATGGTAAAAATGATATTTTACTGCATATTTCGAAGATTTTTCAGCATTTAGAGCACTTTACAATTAAACCTTACTTTTCAGCTAAAATACATGGATTTTCACACTTGAAATATATATTGACACAATACTACACTAAGATGTCATATTTAAGAATTTTTCATATATTTCCACAATGTGGAGCATTTAGAACACTTTTCAGACAAATCTGATTTTTTAACTAAAATTCATGGATTTTCAAACTTTTTTATCAGAATTACTAATGTAATTGAAATTTTCGAGGCTTTTCAACATTTTAAAGTATATTACATATTTTTCAAAATGCCCATAAAATTTCGATGAAATTCAGAAATAATTTTTAATAATTCATATATTTTTTAAGAATACCAAAAGCATTGAAAAAATATATATTGAAATATATATTGACACAATACTACACTAAAATGTCATATTTAAGTTACTTTCAGCATACAATTCAATTCCATCAGTAATTCTGGTAAAAAAGTTTGAAAATCCATTAATTTTAGCTAAAAAACAGGTTTGTCTGAAAAGTGTTCTAAATGCTCTAAATCGTCGAAATATGCAGTAAAACATAATTTTGTCACATATTTCGACTTTTTCAATGCTTTTGGAATTTTCTAAAAAATATATGAAATATTCAAAATTATTTCTGAATTTCATCGAAATTTTATGAGCTTTTTGAGTAATATGTAATATGATTTAAAATGGTGAAAAGCCTGGAAAATTTCAATTCCCTTAGTAATTCTCATAAAAAAGTTTGAAAATTCACGAATTTTAGCTAAAAAATCAGGTTTGTCTGAAAAGTGTTCTAAATGCACCAATTCGTCGAAATATGCAGTAAAACATCATTTTACAATATTTTTCGATTTTTTCAATGCTTCAGGTATTTCATATATTTAAGGTATTTCATATTTTTCATATATTTTTCAAAAATAGCAAAAGCATTGAAAAAACCGAAAAATATGGTAAAATGATGTTTTACTGCGTATTTCGACGATTTGGAGCATTTAGAGCACTTTTCAAACAAACCTTTCTTTTTAGCTAAAATACATGGATTTTCACACTTGAAATATATATTGACACAATATATCACTAAAATGAAATATATAAAAATTTTTCATATATTTCCACAATTTGGAGCTTTTCGAACACTTTTCAGACAAAGCTGATTTTTTAGCTAAAATTCATGGATTTTCAAACATTTTTATCAGAATTACTAATGTAATTGAAATTTTTGAGGATTTTCAACATTTTAAAGTATATTATATATTTTTCAAAATGCCCATAAAATTTCGATGAAATTCAGAAATAATTTTTAATAATTCATGTATTTTTTAAAAATACCAAAAGGATTTAAAAAATATATATTGATATATATATTGACAAAATAGTACACTAAAATGTCATATTTAAGTTACTTTCAGCATAAAATTCAATTCCATCAGTAGTTCTGATAAAAAAGTTTGAAAATCCATGAATTTTAGCTAAAAAAAACAGGTTTGTCTGAAAAGTGTACTAAATGCTCTAAATCTTCGAAATATGAAGTAAAACATCATTTTGCCATATTTTTCGATTTTTTCAATGCTTTTGGTATTTTTAAAAAATATATTAAATATTCAAAATTATTTCTGAATTTCATTGAAATTTTATTAGCTTCTTGAAAAATATGTAATATGCTTTAAAATGTTGATAAGCCTCGAAAATTTCAATTCCATCAGTAATATTGATAAAAAAGTTTGAAAATGCAAGAATTTTAGCTAAAAAAAGAGGTTTTCCTGAAAAGTGTTCTAAATGCTGTAAGTCGTCGAAATATGCAGTAAAACATCATTTTGTCACATTTTTCGATTTTATCAATGCTTTTGGTATTTTTAAAAAATATATGAAATATTCAAAATTATTTCTGAATTTCATCGAAATTTTATGGGCTTTTCGAGAAATATGTAAAATACTTTAAAATGTTGAAAAGCCCCGAATATTTCAATTTGATTAGTAATTCTGATAAAAAAGTTTGAAAATCTATGAATTTTACCTAAAAAATCAGGTTTGTCTGAAAAGTGTTTTAATGCTCCTAATCGTCGAAATACGCAGTAAAACATCATTTTACAATATTTTTCGATTTTTTCAATGCTTCAGGTATTTCATATATTTCAGGTATTTCATATGTTTCATATATTTTTCAAAAATACCAAAAGCATTGACAAAAACGAAAAATATGGCAAAATGATGGTTTACTCCATATTTCGACGATTTAGAGCATTTAGAACACTTTTCAGACAAACCTGATATTTTAGCTAAAATTCATGGATTTTCAAACTTTTTTATCAGAATTACTGAAAGTAACTTAAATATGAGATTTTGTCAATATATATTTCAAGTGTGAAAATCCACGTATTTTAGCTAAAAAGAAAGGTTTAATTGAAAAGTGCTCTAAATGCTGAAAATCGTCGAAATATGCAGTTAAACATCATTTTACCATACTTCTCGATTTTTTCAATGCTTCAGGTATTTTTAAAAATAGCAAAAACAATGAAAAAATCGAACAATATTGTAAAATATTGTTTTACTGCGTGTTTCGGCGATTTGGAGCATTTAGAGCACTTTTCAAACAAACCTTTCTTTTTAACTAAAATACATGGATTTTCACACTTGAAATATATATTGACACAATACTACACTAAAATGTCATATTTAAGTAACTTTCAGCATAAAATTCAATTCCATCAGTAATTCTGATGAAAAAGTTTGAAAATCCATGAATTTTAGCTAAAAAATCAGGTTTGTCTGAAAAGTGTTCTAAATGCTCTAAATAGTCGAAGTATGGAGTAAAACATCATTTTGCCATATTTTTCGATTTTTTTCAATGCTTTTGGTATTTTTAAAAAATATATAAAATATTCAAAATTATTTCTGAATTTCATTGAAATTTTAGGGCTTTTTGAAAAATATGTAATATACTTTAAAATGTTGAAAAGCCTCGATAATTTCAATTTCATTAGTAATTCACATAAAATAGTTTGAAAATCCATGAATTTTAGCTAAAAATCAGGTTTGTCTCAAAAGTGTTCTCAATGCTCCAAATCTTCGAAATATGCAGTAAAACATTTTACCATATTTCTCGATTTTTTCAATGCTTAAGATATTTGCAAAAATAGAAAATCATTGAAAAATCGAAAAATATGGTAAAATGATATTTTACATCATATTTCGACGATTTTCAGCATTTAGAGCACTCTTCAATTAAACCTTACTTTTCAGTTAAAATACATGGATTTTCACACTTGAAATATATTGACACAATACTACACTAAAATGTCATATTTAAGAATTTTTCATATATTTCCACAATTTGGAGCATTTAGAACACTTTTCAGACAAAGCTGATTTTTTAGCTAAAATTTATGGATTTTCAAACTTTTTTATCAGAATTACCAATGTAATTGAAATTTTCGAGGCTTTTCAACATTTCAAAGTAAATTACATATTTTCAAAATGCCCATAAAAATTCGATGAAATTCAGAAAGAATTTTTAATAATTCACATATTTTTTGAAAATACAAGAAGCATTGAAAAAATATATATTGAAATATATATTGACACAATACTACCCTAAAATGTCACATTTAAGTTACTTTCAGCATAAAATTCAATTCCACCAGTAATTCTGATAAAAAAGTTTGAAAATCCATGAATATTAGCTAAAAATACAGGTTTGTCTGAAAAGTGTTCTAACTGCTCTACATCTTCGAAATATGAAGTAAAACATCATTTTGCCATATTTTTCGATTTTTTCAATGCTTTTTGGTATTTTTAAAAAATATATAAAATATTCAAAATTATTTCTGAATTTCATTGAAATTTTATGGGCTTCTTGAAAAATATGCAAAATACTTTAAAATGTTCAAAACCCTCGAAAATTTCAATTCCATTAGTAAATCTGATAAAATAGTTTGAAAATCCATGAATTTTAACTAAAAAATCAGGTTTGTCCCAAATGTTCGAAATATGCAGTAAAACATTTTACCATATTTTTCGATTTTTTCAATTCTTAAGGTATTTGTGTAAATAGAAAAAGCATTGAAAAAATCGAAAAATATGGTAAAATGATATTTTACTGTATATTTCGACGATTTTCAGCATTTATAGCACTTTACAATTAAACCTTACCTTTCAGCTAAAATACATGGATTTTCACACCTGAAATATATATTGACATAATACTACACTAAGATGTCATATTGAAGAATTTTTCATATATTTCCACAATTTGGAGCATTTAGACAAAGCTGATTTTTTAACTAAAATTCATGGATTTTCAAACTTTTTTATCAGAATTACTAATGTAATTGAAATTTTCGAGGCTTTTCAACATTTTAAAGTATATTACATATTTTTCAAAATGCCCATAAAATTTCGATGAAATTCAGA
The DNA here is from genome assembly GCF_038502225.1 of Cherax quadricarinatus. NCBI lineage: Eukaryota > Metazoa > Arthropoda > Malacostraca > Decapoda > Parastacidae > Cherax > Cherax quadricarinatus. The sequence goes on along the minus strand of NC_091347.1, from coordinate 11,387,215 downwards.
AATAATTTTTAATAATTCATATATTTTTTAAGAATACCAAAAGCATTGAAAAAATATATATTGAAATATATATTGACACAATACTACACTAAAATGTCATATTTAAGTTACTTTCAGCATAAAATTAAATTCCGTCAGTAATTCTGATAAAAAAGTTTGAAAATCCATTAATTTTAGGTAAAAAACAAGTTTGTCTGAAAAGTGTTCTAAATGCACTAAATCGTCGAAATATGCAGTAAAACATAATTTTGTCACATTTTTCGATTTTTTCAATGCTTTTGGTATTTTTAAAAAATATATGAAATATTCAAAATTATTTCTGAATTTCATCGAAATTTTATGAGCTTTTTGAGAAATATGCAATATGCTTTAAAATGGTGAAAAGCCTGGAAAATTTCAATTCCATTAGTAATTCTGATAAAAAAGTTTGAAAATTCATGAATTTTAGCTAAAAAATCTTGTTTGTCTGAAAAGTGTTCTAAATCCACCAAATCATCGAAATATTCAGTAAAACATCATTTTACAATATTTTTCGATTTTTTCAATGCTTCAGGTATTTCATATATTTAAGGTATTTCATATTTTTCATATATTTTTCAAAAATAGCATAAGCATTGAAAAAATCGAAATATATGGTAAAATGATGTTTTACTGCATATTTCGACGATTTGGAGCATTTAGAGCACTTTTCAAACAAACCTTTCTTTTTAGCTAAAATACATGGATTTTCAATCTTGAAATATATATTGACACAATATATCACTAAAATGTCATATTTAAGAATTTTTCATATATTTCCACAATTTGGAGCTTTTAGAACACTTTTCAGACAAAGCTGATTTTTTAGCTAAAATTCATGGATTTTCAAACTTTTTATCAGAATTACTAATGTAATTGAAATTTTCGAGGATTTTCAACATTTTAAAGTATATTATATATTTTTCAAAATACCCATAAAATTTCGATGAAATCCAGAAATAATTTTTAATAATTCATGTATTTTTTAAAAATACCAAAAGGATTTAAAAAATATATATTGATATACATATTGACAAAATACTACACTAAAATGTCATATTTAAGTTACTTTCAGCATAAAATTCAATTCCATCAGTAGTTCAGATAAAAAAAGTTTGAAAATCCATGAATTTTAGCTAAAAAAAAAAAACAGGTTTGTCCGAAAAGTGTACTAAATGCTCTAAATCTTCGAAATATGAAGTAAAACATCATTTTGCCATATTTTTGGATTTTTTCAATGCTTTTGGTATTTTTAAAAAAATATATTAAATATTCAAAATTATTTCTGAATTTCATTGAAATTTTATTAGCTTCTTGAAAAATATGTAATATACTTGAAAATGTTGAAAAGCCTCGAAAATTTCAATTCCATCAGTAATTCTGATAAAAAAGTTTGAAAATGCATGAATTTTAGCTAAAAAAAAAGAGGTTTGTCTGAAAAGTGTTCTAAATGCTCTAAATCGTCGAAATATGCAGTAAAACATCATTTCGTCACATTTTCCGATTTTATCAATGCTTTTGGCATTTTTAAAAAATATATGAAATATTCAAAATTATTTCTGAATTTCATCGAAATTTTATGGGCTTTTTGAGAAATATGTAAAATACTTTAAAATGTTGAAAAGCCCCGAAAATTTCAATTTCATTAGTAATTCTGATAAAAACGTTTGAAAATTCACGAATTTTAGCTAAAAAAATCAGGTTTGTCTGAAAAGTGTTCTAAATGCTACAAATCGTCGAAATATGCAGTAAAACATCATTTTACAATATTTTTCGATTTTTTCAATGCTTCAGGTATTTCATATATTTCAGGTATTTCATATATTTCATATATTTTTCAAAATACCAAAAGCATTGAAAAAAACGAAAAATATGGCAAAATGATGTTTTACTCCATATTTCGACGATATAGAGCATTTAGAACACTTTTCAGACAAACCTGATTTTTTAGCTGAAAATCATGGATTTTCAAACTTTTTTAACAGAGTTACTGATGGAAATGAATTTTATTCTGAAAATAACTTAAATATGACATATTATTGTAGAATTTTGTCAATATATATTTCAAGTGTGAAAATCCATGTATTTTAGCTGAAAAGTAAGGTTTAATTGAAAAGTGCTCTAAATGCTGAAAATCGTCGAAATATGCAGTAAAATGTCATTTTACCATATTTTTCGATGTTTGCAATGCTTTTTCTATTTTTACATATACCTTAAGCATTGAAAAAATCGAAAAATATGGTAAAAAAATTTACTGCATATTTCGACGATTTGGAGCATTAACAACACTTTTGAGACAAACCTGATTTTTTAGCTAAAATTCATGGATTTTCAAACTATTTTATTAAAATTACTAATGGAATTGAAATTTTCGAGGCTTTTCAACATTTTAAAGTACATTACATATTTTTCAAGAATCCCATAAAATTTCAATGAAATTCAGAAATAATTTTGAATATTTCTTATATATTTTAAAAATATCAAAAGCATTGAAAAAATCGAAAAATATGGCAAAATGATGTTTTACTCCATATTTCGACGATTTAGAGCATTTAGAACACTTTTCAGACAAAACTGATTTTTTAGCTAAAATTCATGGATTTTCAAACTTTTTATTAGAATTACTGATGGAATTGAATTTTATGCTGAAAGTAACTTAAATATGACATTTTAGTGTAGTATTGTGTCAATATATGCTTCAAGTTTGAAAATCCATGTATTTCAGTTAAAAAGAAACGTTTGTTTGAAAAGTTCTCTAAATGCTCCAAATCGTCGAAATATGCAATAAAACAATATTTTACCTTATTTTTCGATTTTTTCAATGCTTTTGCTATTTTTAAAAATACCTGCAGCATTGAAAAAGATCCAAAAATATGGTAAAATGATGTTTTACTGCATATTTAGACGATTTTCAGCATTTAGAGCACTTTTCAATTAAACCTTTCTTTTTAGCTAAAACACATGGATTTTCACACTTGAAATATGTATTGACAAAATATCATATTTAAGTTACTTTCAGTAATTCTGATAAAAAAGTTTGAAAATCCATGAATTTGACCTAAAAAATCAGGTTTGTCTAAATCGTCGAAATATGCAGTAAAACATCATTTTGCTATATTTTTCGATTTTTTCAATGCTTTTATTATTTTTGAAAAATGTATGAGATATATGAAATACCTGAAAAATATGAAATACCTGAAGCATTGAAAAATAGAAAATTTTGTTAAAATGATATTTTACTGCATATTTCGACGATTTGGAGCATTTAGAACACTTTACAGACTAAGCTGATTTTTCAGCCAAAATTCATGGATTTTCAAACTTTTTAATCAGAATTACTAATGGAATTGAAATTTTCGAGGCTTTTCAACATTTTAAAGTATATTACATATTTTTCAAAAAGCCGATAAAATTTCGATGAAATTCGGAAATAGTAATGAATATTTCATATATTTTTTTAAAAATACCAAAAACATTGAAAAAAAATCGAAAAATATTGCAAAATGATGTTTTACTTCATATTTCGACGCTTTAGAGCATTTAGAACTCTTTTCAGACAAACCTGACTTTTTTAGCAAAAATTCATGGATTTTCAAAATTTCTTATCAGAATTAGTGATGGAATTGAATTTTATGCTGAAAGTAACTTAAATATGACATTTTAGTGTAGTATTGTGTCAATATATATTTCAAGTGTGAAAATCCATGTATTTTAGCTAAAAAGAAAGGTTTAATTGAAAAATCCTCTAAATGCTGAAAATCGTCGAAATATGCAGTAAAACATCATTTTACGATACTTTTCGATATTTTCAATCCTTCAGGTATTTTTAAAAATAGCAAAAGCATTGAAAAATCGAAAAATATGGTAAAATATTTTTTTATTGCATATTTCGACGATTTGGAGCATTTAGAACACTTTTCAAACAAACCTTACTTTTTAGCTAAAATACATGAATTTTCACACATGAAATATATATTGACACAATACTACACTGAAATGTCATGTTTAAGTTATTTTAAGCATAAAATTCAATTCCATCAGTAATTCTGATAAAAAAGTTTGAAAATCCATGAATTTTAGCTAAAAATCAGGTTTGTCTGAAGTGTTCTAAATGCTCTAAATCGTCGAAATATGCAGTTAAACATCATTTTGCCATATTTTTCGATTTTTTTCAATGATTTTGGTATTTTTGAAAAATATATGAAATATATGAAATACCTGAAATATATGGAATACCTGAAGCATTGAAAAAATAAAAAAATATGGTGAATTATGTTTTACTGCGTATTTCGACGATTTGGAGCATTTAGAAGACTTTTCAGACAAACCTTATTTTTTAGCTAAAATTCATGAATTTTCAAACTTTTTTTCAGAATTACTAATGGAATTGAAATTTTCGGGGCTTTACAACATTTTAAAGAATATTACATATTTCTCAAAAAGCCAATAAAATTTCGATGAAATTCAGAAATGATTTTGAATATTTCACATATTTTTTAAAAATACCAAAAGCATTGAAAAAATCGAAAAATGTGACAAAATTATGTTTTACTACATATTTCGACGATGTAGAGCATTTAGAACACTTTTCAGACAAACCTCATTTTTAGCTGAAATTCATGGATTTTCAAACTCTTATATCAGAATTGAATTTTATGCTGAAAGTAACTTAAATATGACATTTTAGTGTAGTATTGTGTCAATATATATTTCAAGTGTGAAAATCCATGTATTTTAGTTAAAAAGAAAGGTTTGTTTGAAAAGTGCTCTAAATTCTCCAAATCGTCGAAATATGCAGTAAAACAATATTTTACCATATTTTTCGATTCTTTCAATGCTTTTGCTTTTTATAAAAATACATGAAGCATTGAAAAAAATCGAAAAATATCGTAAAATGATGTTTTACTGCATATTTCGACGATTTTCGGCATTTAGAGCACTTTTCAACTAAACCTTTCTTTTTAGCTAAAGTACATGGATTTTCACACCTGAAATATATATTGACAAAATTCTACACTAAAGTTTCATATTTAAGTTATTTTCAGCATAAAATTCAATTCCATCAGTAATTCTGATAAAAAAGTTGGAAAATCCATGAATTTTAGCTAAAAAAAATCAGGTTTGTCTGAAAACTGTTCTAAATGCTCTAAATCGTCGAAATAAGGAGTAAAACATCATTTTGCCTTATTTTTAGATTTTTTCAATGCTTTTGGTATTTTTGAAAAATATATGAAATATATGAAATACCTTAAATATATGAAACACCTGAAGCATTGAAAAAATCGAAAAATATTCTAAAATGATGTTTTACTCCATATTTCGAAGATTTGGAGCATTTAGAACACTTTTCAGACAAACCTGATTTTTTACCTAAAATTCATGAATTTTCAAACTTTTTTTCAGAATTACTAATGGAATCGAAATTTTCCAGAATTTTCAACATTTTAAAGCATATTATATATTTCTCAGAAAGCTCATAAAATTTCTATGAAATTCAGAAATAATTTTGAATATTTCATATATTTTTAAAAAATACCAAAAGCATTGAAAAAATCGAAAAATGTGACAAAATTATGTTTTACTGCATATTTCGACGATTTAGAGCATTTAGAACACTTTTCAGACAAACCTGTTTTTTTTAGCTAAAATTAATGGATTTTCAAAGTTTTTTATCAGAATTACTGATGGAATTGAATTTTATGCTGAAAGTAACTTAAATATGACATTTTAGTGTAGTATTGTGTCAATATATATTTCAATATATATTTTTTCAATGCTTTTGATATTCTTAAAAAAATATATGAATTATAAAAAACTATTTCTGAATTTCATGAAAACTTTATGGGCATTTTGAAAAATATGTAATATACTTTAAAATGTTGAAAAGCCTCGAAAATTTCAATTACATTAGTAATTCTCATAGAAAAGTTTGAAAATCCATGAATTTTAGCTAAAAAATCAGCTTTGTCTGAAAAGTGTTCTAAATGCTCCAAATTGTGGAAATATATGAAAAATTCTTAAATATGACATTTTAGTGTAGTATTGTGTCAATATATGCTTCAAGTTTGAAAATCCATGTATTTCAGTTAAAAAGAAACGTTTGTTTGAAAAGTTCTCTAAATGCTCCAAATCGTCGAAATATGCAATAAAACAATATTTTACCTTATTTTTCGATTTTTTCAATGCTTTTGCTATTTTTAAAAATACCTGCAGCATTGAAAAAGATCCAAAAATATGGTAAAATGATGTTTTACTGCATATTTCGACGATTTTCAGCATTTAGAGCACTTTTCAATTAAACCTTTCTTTTTAGCTAAAACACATGGATTTTCACACTTGAAATATGTATTGACAAAATATCATATTTAAGTTACTTTCAGTAATTCTGATAAAAAAGTTTGAAAATCCATGAATTTGACCTAAAAAATCAGGTTTGTCTAAATCGTCGAAATATGCAGTAAAACATCATTTTGCTATATTTTTCGATTTTTTCAATGCTTTTGGTATTTTTGAAAAATGTATGAGATATATGAAATACCTGAAAAATATGAAATACCTGAAGCATTGAAAAATAGAAAATTTTGTTAAAATGATATTTTACTGCATATTTCGACGATTTGGAGCATTTAGAACACTTTACAGACTAAGCTGATTTTTCAGCCAAAATTCATGGATTTTCAAACTTTTTAATCAGAATTACTAATGGAATTGAAATTTTCGAGGCTTTTCAACATTTTAAAGTATATTACATATTTTTCAAAAAGCCGATAAAATTTCGATGAAATTCGGAAATAGTAATGAATATTTCATATATTTTTTTAAAAATACCAAAAACATTGAAAAAAATCGAAAAATATTGCAAAATGATGTTTTACTTCATATTTCGACGCTTTAGAGCATTTAGAACTCTTTTCAGACAAACCTGACTTTTTTAGCAAAAATTCATGGATTTTCAAAATTTCTTATCAGAATTAGTGATGGAATTGAATTTTATGCTGAAAGTAACTTAAATATGACATTTTAGTGTAGTATTGTGTCAATATATATTTCAAGTGTGAAAATCCATGTATTTTAGCTAAAAAGAAAGGTTTAATTGAAAAATCCTCTAAATGCTGAAAATCGTCGAAATATGCAGTAAAACATCATTTTACGATACTTTTCGATATTTTCAATCCTTCAGGTATTTTTAAAAATAGCAAAAGCATTGAAAAATCGAAAAATATGGTAAAATATTTTTTTATTGCATATTTCGACGATTTGGAGCATTTAGAACACTTTTCAAACAAACCTTACTTTTTAGCTAAAATACATGAATTTTCACACATGAAATATATATTGACACAATACTACACTGAAATGTCATGTTTAAGTTATTTTAAGCATAAAATTCAATTCCATCAGTAATTCTGATAAAAAAGTTTGAAAATCCATGAATTTTAGCTAAAAATCAGGTTTGTCTGAAGTGTTCTAAATGCTCTAAATCGTCGAAATATGCAGTTAAACATCATTTTGCCATATTTTTCGATTTTTTTCAATGATTTTGGTATTTTTGAAAAATATATGAAATATATGAAATACCTGAAATATATGGAATACCTGAAGCATTGAAAAAAATAAAAAAATATGGTGAATTATGTTTTACTGCGTATTTCGACGATTTGGAGCATTTAGAAGACTTTTCAGACAAACCTTATTTTTTAGCTAAAATTCATGAATTTTCAAACTTTTTTTCAGAATTACTAATGGAATTGATATTTTCGGGGCTTTACAACATTTTAAAGAATATTACATATTTCTCAAAAAGCCAATAAAATTTCGATGAAATTCAGAAATGATTTTGAATATTTCACATATTTTTTAAAAATACCAAAAGCATTGAAAAAATCGAAAAATGTGACAAAATTATGTTTTACTACATATTTCGACGATGTAGAGCATTTAGAACACTTTTCAGACAAACCTCATTTTTAGCTGAAATTCATGGATTTTCAAACTCTTATATCAGAATTGAATTTTATGCTGAAAGTAACTTAAATATGACATTTTAGTGTAGTATTGTGTCAATATATATTTCAAGTGTGAAAATCCATGTATTTTAGTTAAAAAGAAAGGTTTGTTTGAAAAGTGCTCTAAATTCTCCAAATCGTCGAAATATGCAGTAAAACAATATTTTACCATATTTTTCGATTCTTTCAATGCTTTTGCTTTTTATAAAAATACATGAAGCATTGAAAAAAATCGAAAAATATCGTAAAATGATGTTTTACTGCATATTTCGACGATTTTCGGCATTTAGAGCACTTTTCAACTAAACCTTTCTTTTTAGCTAAAGTACATGGATTTTCACACCTGAAATATATATTGACAAAATTCTACACTAAAGTTTCATATTTAAGTTATTTTCAGCATAAAATTCAATTCCATCAGTAATTCTGATAAAAAAGTTGGAAAATCCATGAATTTTAGCTAAAAAAAATCAGGTTTGTCTGAAAACTGTTCTAAATGCTCTAAATCGTCGAAATAAGGAGTAAAACATCATTTTGCCTGATTTTTAGATTTTTTCAATGCTTTTGGTATTTTTGAAAAATATATGAAATATATGAAATACCTTAAATATATGAAACACCTGAAGCATTGAAAAAATCGAAAAATATTCTAAAATGATGTTTTACTCCATATTTCGAAGATTTGGAGCATTTAGAACACTTTTCAGACAAACCTGATTTTTTACCTAAAATTCATGAATTTTCAAACTTTTTTATCAGAATTGATAAAGGAATTGAAATTTTCAAAGCTTTTCAACATTTTAAAGCATATTACATATTTTTTCAAAACGCCCATAAAATTTCGATGAAATTCAGAAATATTTTTGAATATTCCATATATTTTTTAAAAAAACCAAAAGCATTGAAAAAATCGAAAAATGTGGCAAAATGATGTTTTACTGCATACTTCGACGATTTAAAGCATTTAGAGCACTTTTCAGACAAACCTGATTTTTTAGCTAAAATTAATGGATTTTCAAACTTTATCAGAATTACTGATGGAATTGAGTTTTATGCTGAAAGTAACTTAAATATGACATTTTAGAGTGGTATTGTGTCAATATATAATTCAATATATATTTTTTCAATGCTTTTGGTATTCTTAAAAAAATATATGAATTATAAAAAACTATTTCTGAATTTCATGAAAACTTTATGGGCATTTTGAAAAATATGTAATATACTTTAAAATGTTGAAAAGCCTCGAAAATTTCAATTACATTAGTAATTCTCATAGAAAAGTTTGAAAATCCATGAATTTTAGCTAAAAAATCAGCTTTGTCTGAAAAGTGTTCTAAATGCTCCAAATTGTGGAAATATATGAAAAATTCTTAAATATGACATCTTAGTGTAGTATTGTGTCAATATATATTTCAAGTGTGAAAATCCATGTGTTTTAGCTGAAAAGTAAGGTTTAATTGTAATGTGCTCTAAATGCTGAAAATCGTCGAAATATGCAGTAAAATATCATTTTACCATATTTTTCGATTTTTTCAATGCTTTTTCTATTTTTACAAATATTTTAAGCATTGAAAAAATCGAAAAATATTGTAAAATGTTTTACATCATATTTCGAAGATTTGGAGCATTTAGAACACTTTTGAGACAAACCTGATCTTTTAGCTAAAATTCATGGATTTTCAAACTATTTTATCAGAATTACTAATGGAATTGAAATATTCGAGGCCTTTCAACATTTTAAAGTATGCTACATATTTTTCAAAAATCCTGTAAAATTTCAATGAAATTCAGAAATAATTTTGAATATTTAATATATTTTTTTAAAAATACCAAATGCATTGATAAAATCGAAAAATATGGCAAAATGATGTTTTACTCCATATTCTGACGATTTAGAGCATTTAGAACACTTTCCAGACAAACCTAATTTTTTAGCTAAAATTCATGGAGGACTTTTCAATCAAACCTTTCTTTTTAGCTAAAGTACATGCATTTTCACTCTTGAAATATATATTGACACAATACTACACTGAAATGTCATATTTAACTTATATTCAGCATAAAATTCAATTCCATCAGTAATTCTGATAAAAAAGTTTGAAAATCCAAGAATTTTAGCTAAAAAATCAGGTTTGTCTGAAAAGTGTTTTAAATGCTCTAAATCGTCGAAATATGTAGTAAAACATCATTTTGCCAAATTTTTCGATTTTTTCAATGCTTTTGGTATTTTTGAAAAAATGTATGAAATATATGAAATACCTGAAATATATGAAATACCTGAAGCATCGAAAACATCGACAAATATGGTAAAATCATGTTTTACTGCATATTTCGACGATTTGGAGCATTTAGAACACTTCAGACAAAGCTGATTTTTTAGATAAAATTCATGGATTTTCAAAATTTTGTATCAGAATTATTGATGGAATTGAATTTAATGCTGAAAGTAACTTAAATATGACATTTTTTGTAGTATTGTGTCAATATGTATTTCAGGTGTGAAAATCCATGTATTTTACCTAAAAAGTAAGGTTTGTTTGAAAAGTGTTCTAAATGCTCCAAATCGTCGAAATATGCATTAAAACATGATTTTACCATTTTTTTCGATTTTTTCAATGCTTTGGTAATTGTAAAAATACCTGAAGCATTAAAAAAAATCGAAAAATATGGTAAAATGATGTTTTACTGCATATTTCCACGATTTTCAGCATTTAGAGCACTTTTCAATTAAACCTTACTTTTTAGCTAAAATACATGGATTTTCACACCTGTAATATATATTGACACAATACTACACTAAAATGTCATATTTGAGTTACTTTCAGGATAAAATTCAATTCCATCAGTAATTCTGATAAAAAAGTTTGAAAATCCATGAATTTTAGCTAAAAAATCAGGTTTGACTGAAAAGTGTTCTAAATGCTCCAAATCGTCGAAATGTGCAGTAAAACAGCATTTTACCATATTTTTCGATTTTTTCAATGCATATATTTCATATATTTCATATATTTTTTTAAAATAGCAAAAGCATTGAAAAAATCGAAAAATATTATAAAATGATATTTTACTGCATATTTCGACAATTTGGAGGATTTTGAGCACTTTTCACACAAACGTTTCTTTTTAGCTAAAATACATGGATTTTCACACTTGAAATATATATTGACTCAATACTACACTAAAATCTCATATTTAAGTTACTTTCAGCATAAAATTCAATTCCATCAGTATTCTGATAAAAAAGTTTGGAAATCCATGAATTTTAGCTAAAAAGTCAGTTTTGTCTGAAAAGTGCTCTAAATGCTCTAAGTCGTCGAAATATGCAGTAAAAGATCATTTTGCCACATTTTTCGATTTTTTCAATGCTTTTGCTATTTTTAAAAATACCTGAAGCATTGAAAAAATCGAAAAATATGGCAAAATGATGTTTTACTGCATATTTCGACGATTTCGAGCATTTAGACCACTTTTCAAGTAAACCTTACTTTTTAGCTAAAATATATGAATTTTCACACTTGAAATACCTATTGACACAATACTACACAAAAATGTCATATTTAAGTTACTTTCAGCATGAAACTCAATTCCATCAGTAATTCTGATAAAAAAGTTTGAAAATCCATGAATTTTAGCTAAAAAATCAGGTTTGTCTGGAAAGTGCTCTAAATGCTCTAATTCGTCGAAATATGCAGTAAAAGATCATTTTGCCACATTTTTCGATTTTTTCAATGCTTTTGGTATTTTTAAAAAATATTTGAAATATTCAAAATTATTTCTTAATTTCATGGAAATTTTATGGGCTTTTTGAAAAATATGTAATATACTTTAAAATGTTGTAAAGCCTCGAAAATTTCAATTCCATTAGTAATTCTGATAAAAAAATTGAAAATCCATGAATTTTGGCTAAAAAATCAGCTTTGTTTGAAAAATGATTTAAATGCTCCAAATAGCCGAAGTATGCAGTAAAACATCATTTTACCATACTTTTCGATTTTTTCAATGCCTTTGCTATTTTTAAAAATACCTGAAGGATTGAAAAAATCGATAAATATGGTAAAATGATGTTTTACTGCATATTTCGACGATTTGGAGCATTTAGAGCACTTTTCAAGCAAACCTTTCTTTTTAGCAATAATATACGGATTTTCACACTTGACACAATATTGACACAATACTACACTAAAATGTGATATTTAGGTTACTGTCAGCATAAAACTCAATTCTATCAGAAATTCTGATAAAAAAGCTTGAAAATTTATGAATTTTAGCTAAAAAATGAGGTTTGTCTGAAAAGTGTTCTAAATGCTCTAAATCGTCGAAATATGCAGTAAAACATCATTTTGCCACATTTTTCGATTTTTTCAATACTTTTGGTATTTTTGAAAAACATATGAAATATATGAAATACCTGAAATATATGAAATACCTGATGCATTGAAAAACTCGAAAAATATAATAAAATGATGTTTTACTGTATATTTCGACGATTTCGAGCATTTAGAACTCTTTTCAGACAAACCTGATTTTTTAGCTAAAATTCATGGATTTTCACACTTGACACAATACTACACTAATATGTGATATATAAGTTACTTTCAGAATAAAATTCAATTCCATTAGGAATTCTGATAAAAAAATTTGAAAATCCATGAATTTTAGCTAAAAAAACAGGTTTGTCTGAAAGTCTTCTCGAAATATGCAGTAAAACATCATTCTGCCACATTTTCCGATTTTTTTCAATGCTTTTGGTATTTTTAAGAAATATATGAAATATTCAAAATTATTTCTGAATTTCATTGAAATTTTAAAGGCTTTTTGAGAAATATGTAATATACTTTAAAATGTTGAAAAGCCCCGAAAATTTCAATTCCAATAGTAATTCTGATAAAAAAGTTTGAAAATCCATGAATTTTAGCTAAAAATCAGCTTTGTCTGAAAAGTGTTCTAAATGCTCCAAATCGTCGAAATATGCAGTAAAACATCATTTTGCCATATATGTCGATTTTTTCAATGCTTTTGGTATTTTTTAAAAATATATGAAATGTATGAAATACCTGAAATATGTGAAATACCTGAAGCAATGAAAAAATCGAAATATATTGTAAAATATTGTAAATATTGTTTTACTGCATATTTCGACGATTAGCAGCGTTTAGAACACTTTTCAGACAAAGCTGATTTTTTAGCTAAAATTCATGGATTTTCAAACTTTTTTTTCAGAATTACTAATGGAATTGAAATTTTCGAGGCTTTTCAACATTTTAAAGTATTTTTGAAAATGCCCATAAAATTTCGATGAAATTCAGAAATAATTTTTAATATTTCATATATTGTTTTAAAAATACCATGTATTTTAGCTAAAAAGAGAGGTTTAATTGAAAAGTGCTCTAAAGGATGAAAATCGTCGAAATATGCAGTAAAACATCATTTTACCACATTTTTCGATTGTTCCAATGCTTCAGGTATTTTTAAAATTAACAAAAGCATTGAAAAAATCGAAAAATATGGTAAAATGATGTTTTGCTGCATATTTCGACGATTTGGAGCATTTAGAGCACTTTTCAAACTAACCTTTCTTCTTAGCTAAAATACATGGATTTTCACACTTGAAATATATGACACAATACTAAACTAAAATGTCATTTTTAAGTTACTTGAAGCATAAAATTCAATTCTATCAGCAATTCTGATAAAAAATTTTGAAAATCCATCAATTTTAGCTAAAATATCAAGTTTGTCTGAAATATGCAGTAAAACATCATTTTGATATATTTTTCGATTTTTTCAATGCTTTTGGTATTTTTAAAAATTATATGAAATATATGAAATGCTTGAAATATATGAAATACCTGACGCATTGAAAAAATCGAAAAATATGGTAAAATGATGGTTCGCTGCATATTTCGACGATTTTCAGTATTTAGAGCTCTTTTCAATTAATCCTTTCTTTTCAGTTAAAATACATGGATTTTCACACTTGAAATATATTTTGACACAATACTACTTTCTGCATAAAATTCAATTGCATCAGTAATTCTGATAAAAAAGTTTGAAAATCCATGAATTTTAGCTAAAAAATCCGCTTTGTCTGAAAAGTGTTCTAAATGCTCCAAGTCGTCGAAATATGCAGCAAAACATCGTTTTACCATATTTTTCGATTTTTTCAATGCTTCAAGTATTTCATATATTTCATGTATTTCATGTATTTCATGTATTTTTCAAAAATACCAAAAGCATTGAAAAAATCGAAAAAAATGGCAAAATGATGTTTTACTGCATATTTCGACGATTTAGAGCATTTAGAACACTTTTTAGACAAACCAGATTTTTTAGCTAAAATTCATGGATTTTCAAACATTTTTATCAAAATTACTGAAAGTAACTTAAATATGACATTTTAGTGTAGAATTGTGTCAATATATATTTCGTGTAAAAATCCATGTAATTTAGCTGAAAACCGTCGAAATATGCAGTAAAACATCATTTTACCATATTTTTCGATTTTTTCAATGCTTCAGGTATTTTTAAAAACATCATTTTACCGTATTTTCGATTTCTTCAATGCTTTTGTTATTTTTAAAAAAAATATATGAAATATTCAAAATTGTTTCTGAATTTCATCTAAATTTTTTTGGCTTTTTGAAAAATATGCAATATACTTTAAAATGTTGAAAAGCCTCGAAAATTTCAATTCCATTAGAAATTTTAATTAAAAAGTTTGAAAATCCACGAATTTTAGCTAAAAAATCAGCTTTGTCTGAAAAGTGTTGTAAATGCTCCAAATCTTCGAAAAATGCAGTAAAACATCATTTTATCATATTTTTCGATTTTTTCAATGCTTCAGGAATTTCATATATTTCAGGTATTTCATATATTTTTCAAAAATACCAAAAGCATTGAAAATATCGAAAAATATGGCAAAATGATGTTTTACTGCATATTTCGACGATTTAGAGCAATTTCAAGTGTGAAAATCCATGTAATTTAGCTAAAAAGAAAGGTTTAATTGAAAAGTGCTCTAAATGCTGAAAATCGTTGAAATATGCAGTAAAACATCATTTTACCATATTTTTCGATTTTTTCAATGCTTCAAGTATTTTTAAAAATAGCAAAAGCATTGAAAAAATCGAAAAATATGGTAAAATATTGTTTTACTGCATATTTCGACGTTTGCAAGCATTTAAACACCTTTTAAACAAACCTTTCCTTTTAGCTAAAATACATGGATTTTCACACTTGAAATATATATTGACACAATATTACACTAATATGTCATTTTTAAGTAACTTTCAGCATAAAATTCAATTTCATCATTAATTCTGATAAAAAAGTTTGAAAATCCATGAATTTTAGCTTAAAAAAATCAGCTTTGTCTGAAAAGTGTTCTAAATACTTCAAATCGTCGAAATATGCGGTAAAACATCATTTTACCGTATTTTTCGATTTTTTCAATGCTTTTGGTATTTTTAAAAAATATATGAAATATTCAAAATTATTTCTGAATTTCATCTAAATTTTATTGGCTTTTTGAAAAATAGGCAATATACTTGAAAATGGTGAAAAGCCTCGAAAATTTCAATTTCATCAGTAATTCTGATAAAAAAGTTTGAAAACCCATGAATTTTAGGTAAAAAATCGGCTTTGTCTGAGAAGTGTTCTAAATGCTCCAAATCGTCTAAATATGCAGTAAAATATCATTTGACCATATTTTTCGATTTTTTCAATGCTTTAGGTATTTCATATATTTCAGGTATTTCATATATTTCACATATTTTTTAAAAATACCAAAAGCATTGAAAAAATCGAAAAATATGGCAACAAATGTTTACGGCATATTTCGACGATTAAAGCTTGACCCTTTAGAACACCTTTTAATTTTAAAGCCTGATTACTAGTCATATTCAAGCTTTTTATCAGAATTACAATTCAACTGAAATTTTCGAGCCTTTTCAACATTTTAAAGTATATTACATATTTTTTAAAAAGCCCATAAAATTTCGAAGAAATTCAGAAATAATTTTGAACGTAACCTAAATATCACATTTTAGTATTGTGCCAATATATATTTCAAGTGTGAAAATCCAAGTATTTTAGCTAAAAAGTAAGGTTTAATTGAAAAGTGCTCTAAATGCTCAAAACCGTCGATAAATGGAGTAAAACATCATTTTGCCACACTTTTCGATTTTTTCAATGCTTTCGGTATTTTTAAAAAATATGCGAAATATTCATAATTATTACTGAATTTCATCGGAATTTTATGGGCTTTTTGAAAAATATGTAAAATATCAGCTTTGTCTGAAGTGTTCTAAATGCTCGAAATCGTCAAAATATGCAGTAAAACATCATTATACCATTTTGTTCGATTTTTTCAATGCTTCATGTATTTCATATATTTCAGGAATTTCATATATTTTTTTAAAAAATACCAAAAGCATTGACAAAATCGAAAAATATTGCAATATGATGTTTTACTTCATATTTCGACGATTTAGAGCAATTAGAACACTTTTCACAAAAACCTAATTTTTTTGCTAAAATTCATGGATTTTGAAACTTTTTTATCAGAATTACTGATGGAATTGAATTTTATCCTGAAAATAACTTAAATATGACATTTTACTGTAGTATTCTGTCAATATATATTTCAAGTGTGGAAATTCATGTATTTTAGCTAAAAGAAAGGTTTGTTTGAAAAGTGCTCTAAATGCTTCAAATCGTCGAAATTTACAGTAAAAACATCATTTCACCATATTTTTTATTTTTTCAATGCATTTGCAATTTTTAAAAATAGCTGAAGCATTGAAAAAATCGAAAAATATGGTAAAACATTTTCAGCATTTAGAGCACTTTTCAATTAAACCTTACTTTTTAGCTGAAAGACATGGATATTCACTCTTGAAGTACACATTGACACAATTGTACTCTGAAATGTCATATTTAAGTTACTTTCAGCATAAAATTCAATTCCATCAATAATTCTGATAAAAAAGTTTGAAAATCAATGAATTTTAGTTAAAAAACAGGTTTGTCTGAAAAGTGTTCTAAATGCTCCAAATCGTCGAAATATATGAAAAATTCTTAAATATGACATTTTAGTGTAGTATTGTGTCAATATATATTTCAAGTGTGAAAATCCATGTATTTTAGCTAAAAAGTAAGGTTTAACTGAAAAGCGCTCTAAATGCAGAAAATCGTCGGAATATGCAGTAAATCATCATTTTACCATATTTTTCGATTTTTTCAATGCTTTTGCTATTTTTAAAAATACCTAAAGCATTGAAAAATTCGAAAAATATGGTAAAATGATGTTTTACTGCATATTTCGACGATTTGGAGCATTTAGAACACTTTTCAGACAAACCTGACATTTTAGATAAAATTCATGGATTTTCAAACTTATTTATCAGAATTGTTAATGGAATTGAATTTCATGCTGAAAGTAACTTAAATAAGATATTTTAGTGTAGTATTGAGTCAATATATATTTCAAGTGTGAAAATCCATGTATTTTAGGTAAAAAGAAAGGTTTGCTTGAAAAGTGGTCTAAATCGTCGAAATATGCAGAAAAACATCATTTTACCATATTTTTCGATTTTTTCAATGCTTTTGCTATATTTAAAAATACCTGAAGCATCGAAAAAAATCGAAAAATATGGTAAAATGATGTGTCACTGCATATTTCGATGATTTGGAGCATTTAGAGCACTTTTCAATTAAACCTTACTTTTTAGCTAAAATACATGGATTTTCAAACTTGAAATATACATTGACACAATACTACACTATAATGTCATATTTAAGTTACTTTCAGTATAAATTAAATTCCATCAGTAATTCTGATAAAAAATTGTGAAAACCCATGAAAAATTTGAAAATCCATAAAAAATCAGGTTTGTCTGAAAAGTGTTCTAAATGCTCTAAATCGTCGAAATATGCAGTAAAACATCATTTTGCCATATATTTCGATTTTTTCAATGCTTTTGGTGTTTTTGAAAAATATATGAAATATATGAAATACTTGAAATATATGAAATACCTGAAGCATTGTAAAAATCGACAAATATGATAAAATGATCTTTTACTGCATATTTCGAGGATTTGGAGCATTTAGAAAACTTTTCAGACAAACCTGATTTTTTAGCTAAAATTCATGGATTTTCAAACTTTTTCATCAGAGTTACTAACGGAATTGAAATTTTCGGGGCTTTTCAACATTTAAAAAATATATTACATATTTTTCAAAAAGCCCATTAAATTTCGATGAAATTCAGAAATAATTTTGAATATTTCTTATATTTGTTGAAAATACCAAAAGCATTGAAAAAACCGAGAAATGTGGCCAAATGATGTTTTACTGCACTTTTCGACTATTTAGAGCATTTAGAACACTTTTCAGACAAACCTGTTTTTTTATCTAAAATTCATGGATTTTTCAAACTTTTTTATCAAAATTACTAATGGAATTGAATTTTATGCTGAAAGTAACTTAAATATGACATTTTAGTGTAGTATTGTGTCAATATATATTTCAACTGTGAAAATCCATGTATTTTAGCTGAAAAGAAAGGTTTGTTTGAAAAGTGCTCTAAATGCTCAAAATCGTAGAAACTTGCAGTAAAACAATATTTTACCATATTTTTCGATTTTTTTCAATGCTTTGCTATTTTAAAAATACCTGAGCATTGAAAAAATCGAAAAATATTTCGACATTTTCGGCATTTAGAGCACTTTTCAATTAAACGTTACTTTTTTGCTAAAATACATGGATTTTCAAACAATACTACACTAAAGTGTCATATTTAAGTTAATTTCAGCATAAAATTCAATTCCATCAGTAATTGTGATAAAAAGTTTGAAAATCCATGAATTTTAGCAAAAAAAAAAAAAAAAAAAAAAAAAAAAAAAACAGTTTGTCTGAAAAGTGTTCTAAATGCTCTAAATCGTCGAAATACGCAGTAAAGCATCATTCTGGCACTTTTTTCGATTTTTAAAAATACCTAAAGCATTGAAAAAATCAAAAAATTCTGTAAAATGATGTTTTGCTGCATATTTCGACGATTTGGAGCATTTAGAACACTTTTCAGACAAACCTGATCTTTTAGCTAAAATTCATGGATTTTCAAACTTTTTTATCAGAATTACTAATGAAATTTAAATTTTCGGGGCTTTTCAATATTTTAAAGTATTTTACATATTTCTCATAAAGCCCATAAAATTTCGATGAAATTCAGAAATAATTTTGAATATTTCATATATTTTTTAAAAACACCAAAAGCACTTCAAGTGTGAAAATCCATGTATTTTAGCTAAAAAGAAAGGTTTGTTGGAAAAGTGCTCTAAATGCTCCAAATCGTCGAAATATGCAGTAAAACATAATTTTACCATATTTTTCGATTTTTTCAATGCTTTTGCTATTTTTAAGAATACCTGAAGCATTGAAAAAATCGAAAAATATGGTAAAATATTGTTTTATTGCATATTTCGACGATTTGGAGCTTTTAAAGCACTTTTCAAACAAACCTTTCTTTTTAGCTAAAATACATGGATTTTCACACTTGAAATACATTGACACAATACTACAGTAAAATGTCGTATTTAAGTTACTTTCAGCATAAAATTCAATTCCATCAGTAATTCTGATAAAAAAGTTTGAAAATCCATGAATTTTAGCTAAAAAATCAGTTTTGTCTGAAAAGTGTTCTAAATGCTCTATATCGTCGAAATATGGAGTAAAACATAATTTTGCCAAATTTTTCGATTTTTTCAATGCTTTAGGTATTTGCAAAAATAGAAAAATATGGTAAAATGATATTTTTCTGCATATTTCGACGATTTTCAGCATTTAGAGCACTTTTCAATTAAACCTTACTTTTCAGCTAAAATACATGGATTTTCACACTTGAAATATATTGACATTAAAATGTCATATTTAAGAATTTTTCATATATTTCCACAATTTGGAGCATTTAGAACACTTTTCAGACAAAGCTGATTTTTTAGCTAAAATTCATGTATTTTCAAACTTTTTTATCTGAATTACTAATGTAATTGAAATTTTCGAGGCTTTTCAACATTTTAAAGTATATTACATATTTTTCAAAATGCCCATAAAATTTCGAAGAAATTCAGGAATAATTTTTAATAATTCATGTATTTTTTAAAAATACCAAAAGCATTGAAAAAATCGAAAAATATGGCAAAATGATGTTTTACTGCATATTTTCATGATTTAGAGCATTTAAAACACTTCAGACAAACCTGATTTTTGAGCTAAAATTCATGGATTTTCAAACTTTTTTTATCAGAATTACTGAAAGTAACTTAAATATGACATTTTGTCAATATATATTTCAAGTGTGAAAATCCATGTATTTTAGCTAAACAGAAAGGTTTAATTGAAAAGTGCTCTAAATGCTGAAAATGGTCGAAATATGCAGTAAAACATCATTTTACCATATTTTTCGATTTTTTCAATGCTTCAGGTATTTTTAAAAACAGCTAAAACATTGAAAAATCGAAAAATATGGTAAAATATTGTTTTACTGCATATTTCGTTGATTTGTAGCATTTAGAGCACTTTTCAAACAAACCTTTCTTTTTAGCTGAAATACATGGATTTTCACACTTGAAATATATATTGACACAATACGACACTAAAATCTCATATTTACGTTACTTTCAGCATAAAATTCAATTCCATCAGTAATTCTGGTAAAAAAGTTTTAAAATCCATGAATTTTAGCTAAAAAATCAGGTTTGTGTGAAAAGTGTTCTAAATGCTCTAAATCGTCGAAATATGCATTAAAACATCATTTTACAATATTTTTCGATTTTTTCAATGCTTCAGGTATTTCATATATTTCAGGTATTTCATATATTTCATATATTTTTCAAAAATGCCAAAAGCATTGAAAAAATCGAAATTTATTGCAATATGATGTTTTACTCCATATTTAGACGATTTAGAGCATTTAGAACACTTTACAGACAAACTTGATTTTTCAGCTAAAATTCATGTATTTTCAAACTTTTTTATCAGAGTTACTGATGGAATTGAATTTTATGCTGAAAATAACTTAAATATGACATTTCAGTGTAGAATTTTGCCAATATATATTTCACGTGTGAAAATCCATGTATTTTAGCTAAAAAGAAAGGTTTAATTGAAAAGTGCTCTAAATGCTGAAAATCGTCGAAATACGCAGTAAAACATCATTTTACCATATTTTTCGATTTTTTTCAATGTTTCAGGTATTTTTAAAAATAGCAAAAGCAATGAAAAAATCGAAAAATATGGTAAAATATTCTTTTACTGCATATTTCGTTGATTTGGAGCATTTAGAGCACTTTACAAAGATACCTTTCTTTTTAGCTGAAAAACATGGATTTTCACACTTGAAATATATATTGACACAATACTACACTAAAATGTCATATTTAAGTTACTTTCAGCATAAAATTCAATTCCATCAGTCAGGTTTGTTTGAAAAGTGTTCTAAATTCTTCAAATCGTTGAAATATGCAGTAAAGCATCATTTTACCATATATTTCGATTTTTTCAATGCTTTTGGTATTTTTAAAAAATATATTAAATATTCAAAATTATTTCTGAATTTCATTGAAATTTTATGGGCTTCTTGAAAAATATGTAATATACTTTAAAATGTTGAAAGCCTCGAAAACTTCAATTCCATTAGGAATTCTGATAAAATAGTTTCAAAATCCATGAATTTTAGCTAAAAAATGAGGCTTGTCTCAAAAGTGTTCTAAATGCTCCAAATCTTCCAAATATGCAGTAAAACATTTTACTATATTTTCCGATTTTTTCAATGCTTCAGGTGTTTTTAAAAATAGCAAAAGCATTGAAAAAATCGAAAAATATGGTAAAATGATGTTTTACTGCATATTTCGACGATTTGCAGCATTTAGAGCACTTTTCAAACAAACCTTTCTTTTTAGCTAAAATACATGGATTTTCACACTTGAAATGCTTTTGGTATTTTTAAAAAATATATTAAATATTCAAAATTATTTCTGAATTTCATTGAAATTTTATTAGCTTCTTGAAAAATATGTAACATACTTTAAAATGTTGAAAATTCTCGAAAATTTCAATTCCATCAGTAATTTTGATAAAAAAGTTTGGAAATCCATGAATTTTAGCTAAAAAAAACAGTTTTGTCTGAAAAGTGTTCTAAATGCTCTAAATCGTCGAAATATGCAGTAAAACATCATTTTGTCACATTTTTCGATTTTATCAATGCTTTTGGTATTTTTTAAAAATATATGAAATATTCAACATTATTTCTGAATTTCATCGAAATTTTATGGGCTTAATGAGAAATATGTAAAATACTTTAAAATATTGAAAAGCCCCGAAAATTTCAATTTCATTAGTAATTCTGATAAAAAAGTTTGAAAATCCATGAATTTTAGCTAAAAAATCAGGTTTGTCTGAAGTGTTCTAAATGCTCCAAATCGTCGAAATATGCAGTAAAACATCATTTTGCCATATTTCTCGATTTTTTCAATGCTTTTGGTATTTTTAAAAAATATGTAAAATATTTAAAATTATTTCTGAATTTCATTGAAATTTTAGGGCTTTTTGAAAAATATGTAATATACTTTAAAATGTTGAAAAGCCTCGAAAATTTCAATTCCATTAGTAATTCAGATAAAGTAGTTTGAAAATCCATGAATTTTAGCTAATAAATCAGGTTTTTCTCAAAAGTGTTCTAAATGCTCCAGATCTTCGAAATATGCAGAAAAGCATTTTACCATATTTTTCTATTTTTTCAATGCTTAAGGTACTTGCAAAAATAGAAAATCATTGAAAAAATCGAGAAATATGGTAAAATGATATTTTACTGTATATTTCGACAATTTTCAGCATTTAGAGCACTTTTCAATTGAACCTTACTTTTCAGCTAAAATACATGGATTTTCACACTTGAAATATGTTGACACAATACTACAGTAAAATGTCATATTTAAGTTACTTTCAGCATAAAATTCAATTCCATCAGTAATTCTGAAAAAAAAGTTTGAAAATCCATGAATTTTATCTGAAAAATCAGGTTTGTCTGAAAAGTGTTCTAAATGCTCTAAATCGTCGAAATATGGAGTAAAACATCATTTTGCCATATTTCTCGATTTTTTCAATGCTTTTGGTATTTTTAAACAATACATAAAATATTCAAAATTATTTCTGAATTTCATTGAAATTTTATGGGTTTCTTGAAAAATATGTAAAATACTTTCAAATGTTGAAAAGCCTCGAAAATTTCAATTCCATTAGTAATTCTGATAAAATAGTTTGAAAATCCATGAATTTTAACTAAAAAATCAGGTTTGTCTCAAAAGTGTTCTAAATGCCCCAAATCTTCGAAATATGCAGTAAAACATTTTACCATATTTTTCGATTTTTTTCAATTCTTAAGGTATTTGTGTAAATAGAAAAAGCATTAAAAAAATCGAAAAATATGGTAAAAATGATATTTTACTGCATATTTCGAAGATTTTCAGCATTTAGAGCACTTTACAATTAAACCTTACTTTTCAGCTAAAATACATGGATTTTCACACTTGAAATATATATTGACACAATACTACACTAAGATGTCATATTTAAGAATTTTTCATATATTTCCACAATTTGGAGCATTTAGAACACTTTTCAGACAAATCTGATTTTTTAACTAAAATTCATGGATCTTCAAACATTTTTATCAGAATTACTAATGTAATTGAAATTTTCGAGGCTTTTGAACATTTTAAAGTATTTTACATATTTCTCAAAAAGCCAATAAAATTTCGATGAAATTCAGAAATAATTTTGAATATTTCATATATTTTTTAAACATGCCAAAAGCATTGATAAAATCGAAAAATGTGACGAAATGATGTTTTACTGCATATTTCGACGATTTAGAGCATTTAGAACACTTTTCAGACAAACCTCTTTTTTTAGCTAAAATTCATGCATTTTCAAACTTTTTTATCAGAATTACTGATGGAATTGAAATTTTCGAGGCTTTTCAACATTTTAAAGTATATTACATATTTTTCAAGAAGCTAATAAAATTTCAATGAAATTCAGAAATAATTTTGAATATTTAATATATTTTTTTAAAAATACCAAAAGCATTGAAAAAATCGAAAAATATGGCAAAATGATGTTTTACTTCATATTTCGAAGATTTAGAGCATTTACTACACTTTTCGGACAAACCTGTTTTTTTTAGCTAAAATCCATGATTTTCAGCTAAAAAAATCAGGTTTGTCTGAAAAGTGTTCTAAATGCTCTGTATCGTCGAAATATGGAGTAAAACATCATTTGCCTATATACGTTTTTTCAATTCTTTTGGTATTTTTAAAAAATATATGAAATATATGAAATACCTGAAATATGTGAAATACCTTAAGCATTGAAAAAAATCGAAAAATATTGTAAAATGATGTTTTACTGCATATTTCGACGATTTGAGCATTTAGAACACTTTTCAGACAAACCTGATTTTTTTAGCTTCATGAATTTTCAAACGTTTTTATCAGAATTACTAATGAAATTGAAATTTTCGGAGCTTTTCAACATTTTAAAGTATTTTACATATTTCTCAAAAAGCCCATAAAATTTCGATGAAATTCAGAAATAATTTTGAATATTTCATATATTTTTTAAAAATGCCAAAAGCATTGATAAAATCGAAAAATGTGACGAAATGATGTTTTACTCCATATTTCGACGATATAGAGCATTTAGAACACTTTTCAGACAAACCTGATTTTTTAGCTGAAAATCATGGATTTTCAAACTTTTTTAACAGAGTTACTGATGGAATTGAATTTTATGCTGAAAATAACTTAAATATGACATATTATTGTAGAATTTTGTCACTATATATTTCAAGTGTGAAAATCCATGTATTTTAGCTGAAAAGTAAGGTTTAATTGAAAAGTGCTCTAAATGCTGAAAATCGTCGAAATATGCAGTAAAATGTCATTTTACCATATTTTTCGATGTTTGTCTTTTCTATTTTTACATATACCTTAAGCATTGAAAAAATCGAAAAATATGGTAAAAAAATTTACTGCACTTTTCGACGATTTGGAGCATTAACAACACTTTTGAGACAAACCTGATTTTTTAGCTAAAATTCATGGATTTTCAAACTATTTTATTAAAATTACTAATGGAATTGAAATTTTCGTGGCTTTTCAACATTTTAAAGTACATTACATATTTTTCAAGAAGCCCATAAAATTTCAATGAAATTCAGAAATAATTTTGAATATTTCTTATATATTTTAAAAATATCAAAAGCATTGAAAAAATCGAAAAATATGGCAAAATGATGTTTTACTCCATATTTCGACGATTTAGAGCATTTAGAACACTTTTCAGACAAAACTGATTTTTTTAGCTAAAATTCATGGATTTTCAAACTTTTTATTAGAATTACTGATGGAATTGAATTTTATGATGAAAGTAACTTAAATATGACATTTTAGTGTAGTATTGTGTCAATATATGCTTCAAGTTTGAAAATCCATGTATTTCAGTTAAAAAGAAAGGTTTGTTTGAAAAGTTCTCTAAATGCTCCAAATCGTCGAAATATGCAATAAAACAATATTTTACCTTATTTTTCGATTTTTTCAATGCTTTTGCTATTTTTAAAAATACCTGCAGCATTGAAAAAGATCCAAAAATATGGTAAAATGATGTTTTACTGCATATTTCGACGATTTTCAACATTTAGCACTTTTCAATTAAACCTTTCTTTTAGCTAAAACACATGGATTTTCACGAGAAATATATATTGACAAAATATCATATTTAAGTTACTTTCAGTAATTCTGATAAAAAAGTTTGAAAATCCATGAATTTTACCTAAAAAATCAGGTTTGTCTAAATCTTCGAAATATGCAGTAAAACATCATTTTGCCATATTTTTCGATTTTTTTCAATGCTTTTGGTATTTTCAAAAATGTATGAAATATATGAAATACCTGAATTATATGAAATACCTGAAGCATTGAAAAAATCGAAAAATATGGTAAAATGATGTTTTACTGCATATTTCGACGATTTAGGGCATTTTAGAGAACACTTTACAGACTAAGCTGATTTTTCAGCCAAAATTCATGGATTTTCAAACTTTTTAATCAGAATTACTAATGGAATTGAAATTTTCGAGGCTTTTCAACATTTTAAAGTATATTACATTTTTTTCAAAATGCCCATAAAATTTCGATGAAATTCAGAAATAATTTTTAATAATTCATATATTTTTTAAGAATACCAAAAGCAATGAAAAAATATATATTGAAATATATATTGACACAATACTACACTAAAATGTTATATTTAAGTTACTTTCAGCATACAATTCAATTCCATCAGTAATTCTGATAAAAAAGTTTGGAAATCCGTGAAATTTAGCTAAAAAAATCAGGTTTGTCTTGAAAGTGTTGTAAACGCTCTAAATCGTCGAAATATGAAGTAAAACATCATTTTGCCATATTTTTCGATTTTTTCAATGCTTTTGGTATTTTTAAAAAAATATATGAAACATTCAAAATTATTTCTGAATTTCATTGAAATTTTATTAGATTCTTGAAAAATATGTAATATACTTTAAAATGTTTAAAAGCCTCGAAAATTTCAATTCCATCAGTAATTCTGATAAAAAAGCTTAAAAATTCATGAATTTTAGCTAAAAAATCAGGTTTGTCTGAAAAGTGTTCTAAATGCACCAATTCGTCGAAATATGCAGTAAAACATCATTTTACAATATTTTTCGATTTTTTCAATGCTTCAGGTATTTCATATATTTAAGGTATTTCATATTTTTCATATATTTTTCAAAAATAGCAAAAGCATTGAAAAAATCGAAAAATATGGTAAAATGATGTTTTACTGCATATTTCGACGATTTGGAGCATTTAGAGCACTTTTCAAACAAACCTTTCTTTTTAGCTAAAATACATGGACTTTCACACTTGAAATATATATTGACACAATATATCACTAAAATGAAATATTTAAAAAATTTTCATATATTTCCACAATTTGGAGCTTTTCGAACACTTTTCAGAGAAAGCTGATTTTTTAGCTAAAATTCATGGATTTTCAAACTTTTTTATCAGAATTACTAATGTAATTGAAATTTTTGAGGATTTTCAACATTTTAAAGTATATTATATATTTTTCAAAATGCCCATAAAATTTCGATGAAATTCAGAAATAATTTTTAATAATTCATGTATTTTTTAAAAATACCAAAAGGATTTAAAAAATATATATTGATATATATATTGACAAAATAGTACACTAAAATGTCATATTTAAGTTACTTTCAGCATAAAATTCAATTCCATCAGTAGTTCTGATAAAAAAGTTTGAAAATCCATGAATTTTAGCTAAAAAAAAACAGGTTTGTCTGAAAAGTGTACTAAATGCTCTAAATCTTCGAAAGATGAAGTAAAACATCATTTTGCCATATTTTTCGATTTTTTCAATGCTTTTGGTATTTTTAAAAAATATATTAAATATTCAAAATTATTTCTGAATTTCATTGAAATTTTATTAGCTTCTTGAAAAATATGTAATATGCTTTAAAATGTTGAAAAGCCTCGAAAATTTCAATTCCATCAGTAATATTGATAAAAAAGTTTGAAAATGCAAGAATTTTAGCTAAAAAAACATTTTTTCCTGAAAAGTGTTCTAAATGCTCTAAGTCGTCGAAATATGCAGTAAAACATCATTTTGTCACATTTTTCGATTTTATCAATGCTTTTGGTATTTTTAAAAAAATATATGAAATATTCAAAATTATTTCTGAATTTCATTGAAATTTTAAAGGCTTTTTGAGAAATATGTAATATACTTTAAAATGTTGAAAAGCCCCGAAAATTTCAATTCCAATAGTAATTCTGATAAAAAAGTTTGAAAATCCATGAATTTTAGCTAAAAATCAGCTTTGTCTGAAAAGTGTTCTAAATGCTCCAAATCGTCGAAATATGAGTAAAACATCATTTTGCCATATATGTCGATTTTTTCAATGCTTTTGGTATTTTTTAAAAATATATGAAATGTATGAAATACCTGAAATATGTGAAATACCTGAAGCAATGAAAAAATCGTAAAATATTGTAAAATAATGTTTTACTGCATATTTCGACGATTAGCAGCGTTTAGAACACTTTTCAGACAAAGCTGATTTTTTAGCTAAAATTCATGGATTTTCAAACTTTTTTTTCAGAATTACTAATGGAATTGAAATTTTCGAAGCTTTTCAACATTTTAAAGTATTTTTGAAAATGCCCATAAAATTTCGATGAAATTCAGAAATAATTTTTAATATTTCATATATTGTTTTAAAAATACCCTGTATTTTAGCTAAAAAGAGAGGTTTAATTGAAAAGTGCTCTAAAGGATGAAAATCGTCGAAATATGCAGTAAAACATCATTTTATCACATTTTTCGATTGTTCCAATGCTTCAGGTATTTTTAAAATTAACAAAAGCATTGAAAAAATCGAAAAATATGGTAAAATGATGTTTTGCTGCATATTTCGACGATTTGGAGCATTTAGAGCACTTTTTAAACTAACCTTTCTTCTTAGCTAAAATACATGGATTTTCACACTTGAAATATATGACACAATACTAAACTAAAATGTCATTTTTAAGTTACTTGAAGCATAAAATTCAATTCCATCAGTAATTCTGATAAAAAAGCTTGAAAATTCATGAATTTCTACAAAAAAATCAGGTTTGTCTGAAATATGCAGTAAAACATCATTTTGTCATATTTTTCGATTTTTTTCAATGCTTTTGGTATTTTTAAAAAATATATGAAATATATGCAATACCTAAAATATATGAAATACCTGACGCATTGAAAAAATCGAAAAATATGGTAAAATGATGGTTCGCTGCATATTTCGACGATTTTCAGTATTTAGAGCTCTTTTCAATTAATCCTTTCTTTTCAGTTAAAATACATGGATTTTCACACTTGAAATATATTTTGACACAATACTACACTCAAATGCCATATTTAAGTTACTTTCTGCATAAAATTCAATTGCATCAGTAATTCTGATAAAAAAGTTTAAAAATCCATGAATTTTAGCTAAAAAATCAGGTTTCTCTGAAAAGAGTTCTAAATGCTCTAAATCGTCGAAATGTCGAGTAAAACATCATTTTGCAATATTTTTCGATTTTTTTCAATGCTTTTGGTAATTTAAAAAAATGAAATATTCATAATTATTTTTTAATTTAATCGAAATTTTATGTGCTTTTTTAAAAATATTTAATACACTTTAAAATGTTGAAAAGCCTCGAAAATTTCAATTCCATTAGTAATTCTCATAAAAAAGTTTGAAAATCCATGAATTTTAGCTAAAAAATCCGCTTTGTCTGAAAAGTGTTCTAAATGCTCCAAATCGTCGAAATATGCAGCAAAACATCGTTTTACCATATTTTTCGATTTTTTCAATGCTTCAAGTATTTCATATATTTCATGTATTTCATGTATTTCATGTATTTTTCAAAAATACCAAAAGCATTGAAAAAATCGAAAAAAAATGGCAAAATGATGTTTTACTGCATATTTCGACGATTTAGAGCATTTAGAACACTTTTCAGACAAAATTACTAAAATTCATACATTTTCAAACTTTTTTGTCGGAATTTCTGAAAGTAGTGTAGAATTGTATCAATTTCAAGTGTGAAAATCCATGTAATTTAGCTAAAAAGAAAGGTTTAATTGAAAAGTGCTCTAAATGCTGAAAATCGTCGAAATATGCAGTAAAACATCATTTTACCATATTTTTCGATTTTTTCAATGCTTCAGGTATTTTTAAAAATAGCAAAAGCATTGAAAAAATCGAAAAATATGGTAAAATATTGTTTTACTGCATATTTCGACGGTTTGCAGCATTTAGAGCACTTTTTAAACAAACCTTTCCTTTTAGCTAAAATACATGGATTTTCACACTTGAAATATATATTGACACAATATTACACTAAAATGTCATATTTAAGTAACTTTCAGCATAAAATTCAATTTCATCAGTAATTCTGATAAAAAAGTTTGAAAATCCATGAATTTTAGCTTAAAAAAATCAGCTTTGTCTGAAAAGTGTTCTAAATACTTCAAATCGTCGAAATGTGCGATAAAACATCATTTTACCGTATTTTTCGATTTTTTCAATACTTTTGGTATTTTTAAAAAATATATGAAATATTCAAAATTGTTTCTGAATTTCATCTAAATTTTATTGGCTTTTTGAAAAATATGCAATATACTTTAAAATGGTGAAAAGCCTCGAAAATTTCAATTTCATCAGTAATTCTGATAAAAAAGTTTGAAAACCCATGAATTTTAGGTAAAAAATCGGCTTTGTCTGAAAAGTGTTCTAAATGCTCCAAATCGTCTAAATATGCAGTAAAATATCATTTGACCATATTTTTCGATTTTTTCAATGCTTTAGGTATTTCATATATTTCAGGTATTTCATATATTTCACATATTTTTTAAAAATACCAAAAGCATTGAAAAAATCGAAAAATGTGGCAACAAGACGTTTTACGGCATATTTCGACGATTTAGAGCATTTAGAACACTTTTCAGACAAACGTGATTTTTTAGCTAAAATTCATGGATTTTGAAGTTTTTTTATCAGAATTACTGATTCAACTGAAATTTTCGAGCCTTTTCAAAATTTTAAAGTACAATACATATTTTTCAAAAAGCCCATAAAATTTCGATGAAATTCAGAAATAATTTTGAACGTAACTTAAATGTGACATTTTAGTATAGTATTGTGTCAATATATATTTCAAGTGTGAAAATCCATGTATTTTAGCTAAAAAGAAAGGTTAGTTTGAAAAGTGCTCTAAATGATCCAAATCGTCGAAATATGCATTAAAACATCATTTTGCCACACTTTTCGATTTTTTCAATGCTTTTGCTATTTTTAAAAATATGCGAAATATTCAAAATTATTTCTGAATTTCATCGGAATTTTATGGGCTTTTTGAAAAATATGTAAAATATCAGCTTTGTCTGAAGTGTTCTAAATGCTCGAAATCGTCAAAATATGCAGTAAAACATTATTTTACCATTTTGTTCGATTTTTTCAATGCTTCATGTATTTCATATATTTCAGGAATTTCATATATTTTTTTAAAAAATACCAAAAGCATTGACAAAATCGAAAAATATTGCAAAATGATGTTTTACTTCATATTTCGACCATTTAGAGCAATTAGAACACTTTTCACAAAAACCTAATTTTTTTGTTAAAATTCATGGATTTTGAAACTTTTTTATCAGAATTACTGATGAAATTGAATTTTATCCTGAAAATAACTTAAATATGACATTTTACTGTAGTATTCTGTTAATATATATTTCAAGTGTGAAAATCCATGTATTTTAGCTAAAAAGAAAGGTTTGTGTGAAAAGCGCTCTAAATGCTCGAAATCGGCGAAATATGCAGTAAAACATCATTTAAGCATATTTTTTTTTATTTTTTCAATGCTTTTGCTATTTTTAAAAATACCTGAAGCATTGAAAAAATCGAAAAATATGGTAAAACGATTTTCAGCATTTAGAGCACTTTTCAATTAAACCTTACTTTTTAACTGAAAGACATGGATTTTCACACTTGAAATATATATTGACACAATTCTACTCTGAAATGTCATATTTAAGTTAATTTCAGCATAAAATTCAATTCCATCAGTAATCCTGATAAAAAAGTTTGAAAATCCATGAATTTTGGCTAAAAAATCAGGTTGTCTGAAAATTGTTCTAAATGCTCCAAATCGTCGAAATATGCATTAAAACATTTTTTGCCATATTTTTCGATTTTTTCAGTACTTCAGGTATTTTTAAAAATAGCAAAGCATTGAAAAAAATCGAAAAATTTGAGCAAAATAAGGTGTTTTCTGCATATTTCGACGATTTGGAGCATTTAGAGCACTTTTTCAAACAAACCTTTCTTTTAGGTAAAATACATGGATTTTCACACGTGAAATATGTATTTACACATTACTACACTAAAATGTCATATTTAAGTTACTTTCAGCTTAAAATTCAATTCCATCAGTTATTCTGATAAAAAGTTTGAAAATCCATGAATTTTAGCAAAAAATCAGGTTTGTCTCAAAAGTGTTCTAAATGCTCTAAATCGTAGAAATATGCAGTAAAACATCAGTTTTTGACATATTTTTCGATTTTTTTCAATGGTTTTAATATTTTTTGAAAAATATGTGAAATATATGTAATACCTGAAATATGTGAAATACCTGGAAGCATTGAAAAAATCGAAAAATATGGTAAAATGATGTTTTACTGCATATTTCTTTGACGATTTGGAAAGCATTTACAACACTTTTTCAGACAAAAGCCGATTTTTAGCTAAAATTCATGGATTTCAAACTTTATCAGAATTAATGAATGGAATTGAAATTTTCGAGCTTTTCAACATTTTAATGTATATTAAATATTTTTCAAAAGAACATAAAATTTCAATAAAATTCAGAATTTCAATTTCATCAGTAATTCTGATAAATAAGTTTGAAAATCCATGAATTTAAGCTAAAAAATCAGCTTTGTCTGAAAAGTGTTCTAAATGCTCCAAATCGTCTAAATATGCAGTAAAATATCATTTGACCATATTTTTCGATTTTTTCAATGCTTTAGGTATTTCATATATTTCAGGTATTTCATATATTTCACATATTTTTTAAAAATACCAAAAGCATTGAAAAAATCGAAAAATATGGCAACAAGATGTTTTACGGCATATTTCGACGATTTAGAGCATTTAGAACACTTTTCAGACAAACGTGATTTTTTAGCTAAAATTCATGGATTTTGAAGCTTTTTTATCAGAATTACTGATTCAACTGAAATTTTCGAGCCTTTTCAACATTTTAAAGTATATTACATATTTTTTAAAAAGCCCATAAAATTTCGAAGAAATTCAGAAATAATTTTGAACGTAACTTAAATATCACATTTTAGTATTGTGCCAATATATATTTCAAGTGTGAAAATCCAAGTATTTTAGCTAAAAAGTAAGGTTTAATTGAAAAGTGCTCTAAATGCTCAAAACCGTCGATAAATGGAGTAAAACATCATTTTGCCACACTTTTCGATTTTTTCAATGCTTTCGGTATTTTTAAAAAATATGCGAAATATTCAAAATTATTTCTGAATTTCATCGGAATTTTATGGGCTTTTTGAAAAATATGTAAAATATCAGCTTTGTCTGAAGTGTTCTAAATGCTCGAAATCGTCAAAATATGCAGTAAAACATTATTTTACCATTTTGTTCGATTTTTTCAATGCTTCATGTATTTCATATATTTCAGGAATTTCATATATTTTTTTAAAAAATACCAAAAGCATTGACAAAATCGAAAAATATTGCAAAATGATGTTTTACTTCATATTTCGACGATTTAGAGCAATTAGAACACTTTTCACAAAAACCTAATTTTTTTGCTAAAATTCATGGATTTTGAAACTTTTTTATCAGAATTACTGATGGAATTGAATTTTATCCTGAAAATAACTTAAATATGACATTTTACTGTAGTATTCTGTCAATATATATTTCAAGTGTGAAAATCCATGTATTTTAGCTAAAAAGAAAGGTTTGTTTGAAAAGTGCTCTAAATGCTCCAAATCGTCGAAATATGCAGTAAAACAACATTTTACCATATTTTTTTTTATTTTTTTCAATGCTTTTGCTATTTTTAAAAATACCTGAAGCATTGAAAAAATCGAAAAATATGGTAAAACGATTTTCAGCATTTAGAGCACTTTTCAATTAAACCTTACTTTTTAACTGAAAGACATGGATTTTCACACTTGAAATATATATTGACACAATTCTACTCTGAAATGTCATATTTAAGTTAATTTCAGCATAAAATTCAATTCCATCAGTAATCCTGATAAAAAAGTTTGAAAATCCATGAATTTTAGCTAAAAAATCAGGTTTGTCTGAAAATTGTTCTAAATGCTCCAAATCGTCGAAATATGCATTAAAACATTTTTGCCATATTTTTCGATTTTTTTCAGTACTTCAGGTATTTTTAAAAATAGCAAAAGCATTGAAAAAAATCGAAAAATTTGGTAAAATGGTGTTTTCTGCATATTTCGACGATTTGGAGCATTTAGAGCACTTTTCAAACAAACCTTTCTTTTTAGGTAAAATACATGGATTTTCACACGTGAAATATGTATTTACACATTACTACACTAAAATGTCATATTTAAGTTACTTTCAGCTTAAAATTCAATTCCATCAGTTATTCTGATAAAAAAGTTTGAAAATCCATGAATTTTAGCTAAAAAATCAGGTTTGTCTCAAAAGTGTTCTAAATGCTCTAAATCGTCGAAATATGCAGTAAAACATCAGTTTTTTGACATATTTTTCGATTTTTTTTCAATGGTTTTAATATTTTTGAAAAATATGTGAAATATATGTAATACCTGAAATATATGAAATACCTGAAGCATTGAAAAAATCGAAAAATATGGTAAAATGATGTTTTACTGCATATTTCGACGATTTGGAGCATTTACAACACTTTTCAGACAAAGCCGATTTTTTAGCTAAAATTCATGGATTTTCAAACTTTTTTATCAGAATTATTAATGGAATTGAAATTTTCGAGGCTTTTCAACATTTTAATGTATATTAAATATTTTTCAAAAAGAACATAAAATTTCAATAAAATTCAGAAATAAATATGAATATTTCATTTTTTTTAAATTACCAAAAGCATTGAAAAAATGGAAAAATATTGCAAAATGATGTTAGAACTCTTTTCAGACAAACCTGATTTTCTAGCTAAAATTCATTGATTTTCAAACTTTTTTATCAGAATTACTGATGGAATTGAATTTTATGCTGAAAGTAACTTAAATATGACACTTTAGTGTAGTATTGTGTCAATATATATTTCAAGTGTGAAAATCCATGTATTTTAGCTAAAAAGAAAGGTTTAATTGAAAAATGCTCTAAATGCTGAAAATCGTCGAAATAGGCAGCAAAACATCATTATACCATAATTTTCGATTTTTTTCAATGTTTCAGGTATTTTTAAAAATAGCAAAAGCATTGAAAAAATCGAAAATATGATAAAATGATGTTTTAATGCATATTTCGACGATATGGAGCATTTAGAGCACTTTTCAAACAAACCTTACATTTAAGCTAAAATACATGGATTATCACACTTGAAATGTATATTGACACAATCATACACTAAAATGTCATATTTAAGTAACTTTCAGCATAAAATTCAATTTCATCAGTAATTCTGATAAATAAGTTTGAAAATCCATGAATTTAAGCTAAAAAATCAGCTTTGTCTGAAAAGTGTTCTAAATGCTCCAAATAGTAGAAATATGCAGTAAAACATCATTTTACCATATTTTTCGAATTTTTCAAAGCATCAGGTATTTCATATGTTTCAGGCATTTCATATATTTCATATATTTTTTAAAAATAACAAAAGCATTGAAAAAATCGAAAAATATGGCTGCATATTTCGACGATTTAGAGCATTTAGAACACTTTTAAGACAAAAATGATTTTTTAGCTGAAATTCATGAATTTTCAATTTTTTTGTCAGAATTACTGATGGAATTGAGTTTTATGCTCAAAGTAACTTAAATATGACATTTTAGTTTAGTATTGTGCCAATATATTTCTAGAGTAAAAATCCATGTATTTTAGCTAAGAAGAAAGGTTTGTTTGAAAAGTGCTCTAATTTTTTCACACTTGAAATATATATTGACACAATACTACACTAAAATGTCATATTTAAGAATTTTTCATATATTTATACGATTTGGAGCAATTAGAACACTTTTCAGACAAAGCTGATTTTTTAGCTAAAATTCATGGATTTTCAAACTATTTTAACAGAATTACTAATGTAATTGAAATTTTCGAGGCTTTTCAACATTTTAAAGTATATTACATATTTTTCAAAATGCACATAAAATTTCGATGAAATTCAGAAAATTTTTTTAATAATTCATGTTTTTTAAAAATACCAAAAGCATTTAAAAAAATATATATTGAAATATATATGACATTTTAGTGTAGTATTTTGTCAATATATATTTCAATATATATTTTTTTAAATGCTTTTGGTATTTTTAAAAAACATGAATTATTAAAAAAATTTTCTGAATTTCATCGAAATTTTATGTGCATTTTGAAAAATATGTAATATACTTTAAAATGTTGAAAAGCCTCGAAAATTTCAATTCCATTAGTAATTCTGGTAAAAAAAAAGTTTGAAAATCCATGAATTTTAGCAAAGGAATCAAGTTTGTCTGAAAAGTTTTTTAAATCCTCCAAATCGTCGAAAGATGCACTAAAACAACATATTACAATATTTTTCGATTTTTTCAATGCTTCAGGTATTTCATATATTTCAGGTATTTTATATATTTCATATATTTTTCAAAATCACAAAAGCATTGACAAAAATCGAAAAATATGGCAAAATGATGTTTTTTACTGCATATTTCGATGATTTAGAGCATTTAGAGCACTTTTCAAACAAACCTCTCTTTTTAACTAAAATACATGGATTTTCTCAATTGAAATATATATTCACACAATAGTACACTAAAATGTCATATTTACATTACTTTCAGCATAAAATTCAATTCCATCAGTAATTCTGATAAAAAAGTTTGAAAACCCATGAATTTCAGCTATAAAATCAGGTTTGTCTTAAAAGCGTTCTAAATGCTCTAAATCGTAGAAATGTGCAGTAAAACATCATTTTGCCATGTTTTTAGATTTTTTCAATGCTTTTGGTATTTTTAAAAAACATGAAATATATGAAATACCTGAGATATATGAAATACCTGAAGCATTGAAAAAATAAAAAAATATGGTAAAATGATGTTTTACTGCATATTTCGACGATTTGGAGCATTTAGAACACTTTGCAGACAAAGCTGATTTTTTAGCTAAAATTCATGGGTTTTCAAACTTTTTTATCAGAATTACTGATGGAATTGAATTTTATGCTGAAATTTACTTAAATATGACATTTTAGTGTAATATTGTGTCAATATATATTTCAATTGTGAAAATCCATGTATTTTAGCTAAAAAGTAATGTTTGTTTGAAAAGTGCTCTAAATGCTCCAAATCGTCGAAATATGCAATAAAACAATATTTTACCAGTATTTTTCGATTTTTTCAATGCTTTTGCTATTTTTAAAAACACGTGAAGCATTGAAAAAAATCGAAAATTATTGCAAAATGATGTTTTACTGCATATTTCGACGATTTAGAGCATTTAGAACACTTCAGACAAAACTGATTTTTTAGCTAAAATTCATGGATTTTCAAACTTTTTTATCAGAATTATTGAAAGTAACTTAAATATGACATTTTAGTGTAGAATTTTGTCAATATATTTTTCAAGTGTGAAAATATTTGTATTTTAGCTTAAAATTCAATTCCATCAGTAATTTTGATAAAAAAGTTTGAAAATCCATGAATTTTAGCTAAAAAATCAGGTTTGTTTGAAAAGTGTTCTAAATGCTCTAAATCATCGAAATATGCAGTAAAACATCAGTTTTTTGACATATTTTTCGATTTTTTCAATGGTTCTAGTATTTTTGAAAAATATGTGAAATATATGTAATACCTGAAATATATGAAATACCTGAAGCATTGAAAAAATCGAAAAATATGGTAAAATGATGTTTTACTGTATATTTCGACGATTTGGAGCATTTGCAACACTTTTCAGACAAAGCCGATTTTTTAGTTAAAATTCATGGATTTTCAAACTTTTTTATCAGAATTATTAATGGAATTGAAATTTTCGAGGCTTTTCAACATTTTAAAGTATAATAAATATTTTTCAAAAAGAACATAAAATTTCAATAAAATTCAGAAATAAATATGAATATTTTATTTTTTTTAATTACCAAAAGCATTGAAAAATTTGAAAAATATTGCAAAATGATGTTAGAACTCTTTTCAGACAAACCTGATTTTTTAGCTAAAATTCATTGATTTTCAAACTTTTTATCAGAATTACTGATAGAGTTGAATTTTATGCTGAAAGTAACTTAAATATGACATTTTAGTGTAGTATTGTGTCAATATATATTTCAAGTGTGAAAATCCATGTATTTTAGCTAAAAAGAAAGGTTTAATTGAAAAATGCTCTAAATGCTGAAAATCGTCGAAATAGGCAGCAAAACATCATTATACCATATTTTTCGATTTTTTTCAATGTTTCAGGTATTTTTAAAAATAGCAAAAGCATTGAAAAAATCGAAAATATGATCAAATGATGTTTTAATGCATATTTCGACGATATGGAGCATTTAGAGCACTTTTCAAACAAACCTTACATTTTAGCTAAAATACATGGATTATCACACTTGAAATATATATTGACACAATATTACACTAAAATGTCATATTTAAGTAACTTTCAGCATAAAATTAAATTTCATCAGTAATTCTGATAAAAAAGTTTGAAAATCCATGAATTTAAGCTAAAAAATCAGCTTTGTCTGAAAAGTGTTCTAAATGCTCCAAATAGTAGAAATATGCAGTAAAACATCATTTTACCATATTTTTCGATATTTTCAATGCGTCAGGTATTTCATATGTTTCAGGTATTTCATATATTTCATATATTTTTAAAAAATAACAAAAGCATTGAAAAAATCGAAAAATATGGCTGCATATTTCGACGATTTAGAGCATTTAGAACACTTATAAGACAAAAATGATTTTTTAGCTGAAATTCATGAATTTTCAAGCTTTTTGTCAGAATTACTGATGGAATTGAATTTTATGCTGAAAGTAACTTAATAATGACATTTTAGTTTAGTATTGTGCCAATATATTTCAAGAGTGAAAATATATGTATTTTAGCTAAGAAGAAAGGTTTGTTTGAAAAGTGCTCTAATTTTTTCACACTTGAAATATATATTGACACAATACTACACTAAAATGTCATATTTAAGAATTTTTCATATATTTCTACGATTTGGAGCATTTAGAACACTTTTCAGACAAAGCTGATTCTTTTAGCTAAAATTCATGGATTTTCAAACTATTTTAACAGAATTACTAATGTAATTGAAACTTTCGAGGCTTTTCAACATTTTAAAGTATATTACATATTTTTCATAATGCACATAAAATTTCGATGAAATTCAGAATTTTTTTTTAATAATTCATATGTTTTTTAAAAATACCAAAAGCATTTAAAAAATATATATTGAAATATATATTGACAAAATACTACACTAAAATGTCATATTTAAGTTACTTTCAACATAAAATTCAATTCCATCAGTAATTTTGATAAAAAAGTTTGAAAATCCATGAATTTTAGCTAAAAAATCAGGTTTGTCTGAAAAGTGTTCTAAATGCTCTAAATCGTCGAGATATGCAGTAAAACATCAGTTTTTTGACATATTTTGCGATTTTCTCAATGGTTCTAGTATTTTTGAAAAATATGTGAAATATATGTAATACCTGAAATATATGAAATACCTGAAGCATTGAAAAAATCGAAAAATATGGTAAAATGATGTTTTACTGCATATTTCGACGATTTGGAGCATTTACAACACTTTTCAGACAAAACCGATTTTTTAGCTAAAATTCATGGATTTTCAATTTTTTTTATCAGAATTATTAATGGAATTGAAATTTTCGAGGCTTTTCAACATTGTAAAGTATATTAAATATTTTTCAAAAAGAACATAAAATTTCAATAAAATTCAGAAATAAATATGAATATTTTATTTTTTTTTAAATTACCAAAAGCATTGAAAAAATTGAAAAATATTGCAAAATGATGTTAGAACTCTTGAAATATATATTGACACAATACTACACTAAAATGTCATATTTAAGAATTTTTCATATATTTCTACGATTTGGAGCATTTAGAACACTTTTCAGACAAAGCAGATTTTTTAGCTAAAATTCATGGATTTTCAAACTATTTTAACAGAATTACTAATGTAATTGAAATTTTCGAGGCTTTTCAACATTTTTAAAGTATATTACATATTTTTCAAAATGCACATAAAATTTCGATGAAATTCAGAAAATTTTTTTAATAATTCATATGTTTTTTAAAAATACCAAAAGCATTTAAAAAATATATATTGAAATATATATTGACAAAATACTACACTAAAATGTCATATTTAAGTTACTTTCAACATAAAATTCAATTAAATCAGTAATTTTGATAAAAAAGTTTGAAAATCCATGAATTTTAGCTAAAAAATCAGGTTTGTCTGAAAAGTGTTCTAAATGCTCTAAATCGTCGACATATTTTTCGATTTTTTCAATGGTTCTAGTATTTTTGAAAAATATGTGAAATATATGTAATACCTGAAATATATGAAATACCTGAAGCATTGAAAAAATCGAAAAATATGGTAAAATGATGTTTTACTGCATATTTCGACGATTTGGAGCATTTACAACACTTTTCAGACAAAACCGATTTTTTAGCTAAAATTCATGGATTTTCAAACTTTTTTATCAGAATTATTAATGGAATTGAAATTTTCGAGGCTTTTCAACATTTTAAAGTATATTAAATATTTTTCAAAAAGAACATAAAATTTCAATAAAATTCAGAAATAAATATGAATATTTTTTTTTTAAATTACCAAAAGCATTGAAAAAATTGAAAAATATTGCAAAATGATGTTAGAACTCTTTTCAGACAAACCTGATTTTTTAGCTAAAATTCATTGATTTTCAAATTTTTTTATCAGAATTACTGATAGAATTGAATTTTATGCTGAAAGTAACTTAAATATGACATTTTAGTGTAGTATTGTGTCAATATATATGTCAAGTGTGAAAATCCACGAATTTTAGCTAAAAAGAAAGGTTTAATTGAAAAATGCTCTAAATGCTGAAAATCGTCGAAATAGGCAGCAAAACATCATTATACCATATTTTTCGATTTTTTCAATGTTTCAGGTATTTTTAAAAATAGCAAAAGCATTGAAAAAATCGAAAATATGATCAAATGATGTTTTAATGCATATTTCGACGATTTGGAGCATTTAGAGCACTTTTCAAACAAACCTTACATTTTAGCTAAAATACATGGATTATTACACTTGAAATATATATTGACACAATATTACACTAAAATGTCATATTTAAGTAACTTTCAGCATAAAATTAAATTTCATCAGTAATTCTGATAAAAAAGTTTGAAAATCCATGAATTTAAGCTAAAAAATTAGCTTTGTCTGAAAAGTGTTCTAAATGCTCCAAATAGTAGAAATATGCAGTAAAACATCATTTTACCATATTTTTCGATTTTTTCAATGCGTCAGGTATTTCATATGTTTCAGGTATTTCATATATTTCATATATTTTTTAAAAGTAACAAAAGCATTGAAAAAATAGAAAAATATGGCTGCTTATTTCGACGATTTAGAGCATTTAGAACACTTTTAAGACAAAAATGATTTTTTAGCTGAAATTCATGAATTTTCAAGCTTTTTGTCAGAATTACTGATGGAATTGAATTTTATGCTGAAAGTAACTTAATAATGACATTTTAGTTTAGTATTGTGCCAATATATTTCAAGAGTGAAAATCCATGTATTTTAGCTAAGAAGAAAGGTTTGTTTGAAAAGTGCTCTAATTTTTTCACACTTGAAATATATATTGACCCAATACTACACTAAAATGTCATATTTAAGAATTTTTCATATATTTCTACGATTTGGAGCATTTAGAACACTTTTCAGACAAAGCTGATTTTTTAGCTAAAATTCATGGATTTTCAAACTATTTTAACAGAATTACTAATGTAATTGAAATTTTCGAGGCTTTTCAACATTTTAAAGTATATTACATATTTTTCAAAATGCACATAAAATTTCGATGAAATTCAGAAAATTTTTTTAATAATTCATATGTTTTTTAAAAATACCAAAAGCATTTAAAAAATATATATTGAAATATATATTGACAAAATACTACACTAAAATGTCATATTTAAGTAACTTTCAGCATAAAATTCAATTTCATCAGTAATTCTGATAAAAAAGTTTGAAAATCCATGAATTTTAGCTTAAAAAAATCAGCTTTGTCTGAAAAGTGTTCTAAATACTTCAAATCGTCGAAATATGCGATAAAACATCATTTTACCGTATTTTTCGATTTTTTCAATGCTTTTGGTATTTTTAAAAAATATATGAAATATTCAAAATTGTTTCTGAATTTCATCTAAATTTTATTGGCTTTTTGAAAAATATGCAATATACTTTAAAATGGTGAAAAGCCTCGAAAATTTCAATTTCATCAGTAATTCTGATAAAAAAGTTTGAAAACCCATGAATTTTAGGTAAAAAATCGGCTTTGTCTGAAAAGTGTTCTAAATGCTCCAAATCGTCTAAATATGCAGTAAAATATCATTTGACCATATTTTTCGATTTTTTCAATGCTTTAGGTATTTCATATATTTCAGGTATTTCATATATTTCACATATTTTTTAAAAATACCAAAAGCATTGAAAAAATCGAAAAATATGGCAACAAGATGTTTTACGGCATATTTCGACGATTTAGAGCATTTAGAACACTTTTCAGACAAACAAGCATTGAAAAAAATAAAAAAATATGGTAAAATGATGTTTTACTGCATATTTCGACGATTTGGAGCATTTAGAACACTTTGCAGACAAAGCTGATTTTTTAGCTATAATTCATGGATTTTCAAACTTTTTTATCAGAATTACTGATGGAATTGAATTTTATGCTGAAATTTACTTATATATGACATTTAAGTGTAATATTGTGTCAATATATATTTCAATTGTGAAAATCCGTGTATTTTAGCTAAAAAGTAAGGTTCGTTTGATAAGTGCTCTAAATGCTCCAAATCGTCGAAATATGCAATAAAACAATATTTTACCAGTATTTTTCGATTTTTTCAATGCTGTTGCTAATTTTAAAAACACGTGATGCATTGAAAAAATCGAAAAATATGGCAAAATGATGTTTTACTGCATATTTCGACGATTTAGAGCATTAATAACACTTTTCAAACAAAACTGATTTTTTAGCTAAAATTCATGGATTTTCAAACTTTTTTATCAGAATTACTGAAAGTACCTTAAATATGACATTTTAGTGTAGAATTTTGTCAACATATATTTCAAGTGTGAAAATATATGTATTTTAGATAAAAAGAAAGGTTTAATTGAAAAGTGCTCTAAATGCTGAAAATCGTCGAAATATGCAGTAAAACATCATTTTACCATATTTTTCGATTTTTTCAATGCTTCAGGTATTTTTAAAAATAGCAAATTAGCATCGAAAAATATGGTAAAAATCATGTTTTCCTGCATATTTCGACGATTTGGAGCATTT
This sequence comes from Cherax quadricarinatus, assembly GCF_038502225.1. NCBI lineage: Eukaryota > Metazoa > Arthropoda > Malacostraca > Decapoda > Parastacidae > Cherax > Cherax quadricarinatus. The sequence goes on along the minus strand of NC_091347.1, from coordinate 11,343,724 downwards.
AGAGCACTTTTCAAACAAACCTTTCTTTTTAGCTAAAATACATGGATTTTCACACTTGAAATATATATTGACACAATACTACACTTAAGTTACTTTCAGCAGAAAATGCAATTCCATCAATAATTCTGATAAAAAAGTTTGAAAATCCATGAATTTCAGCTAAAAAATCAGGTTTGTCTGAAAAGTGTTCTAAATGCTCTAAATCGTCGAAATATGGAGTAAAACATCCTTTTGCCATATTTTTCGATTTTTTCAATGGTTTTGGTATTTTTAAAAAATATATGAAATATTCAAAATTATTTCCGAATTTCATTGAAATTTTATGTTCTTCTTGAAAAATTTGTAATATACTTTAAAATGTTGAAAAGCCTCGAAAATTTCAATTCCATTAGAAATTCTTATAAAATAGTTTGAAAATCCATGAATTTTAGCTAAAAAATGAGGTTTGTCTGAAAAATGTTCTAAATGCTCCAAATGTTCGAAATATGCAGTAAAAAATTTTACCATATTTTTCGATTTTTTCAATGCTTCATGTGTTTTTAAAAATAGCAAAAGCATTGAAAAAATCGAAAAATATGGTAAAATGATGTTTTACTGCATATTTCGCCGATTTTGAGCATTTAGAGCACTTTTCAAACAAACCTTTCTTTTTAGCTAAAATACATGGATTTTCACACTTGAAATATATATTACACAATACTACACTAAAATGTCATATTTAAGTTACTTTCAGCATGAAATTCAATTCCATCAGTAATTCTGATAAAAAAGTTTGAAAATCCATGAATTTTAGCAAAAAAAAAAAAAACAGGTTTGTCTGAAAAGTGTTCTAAATGCTCTAAATCGTCGAAATATGCAGTAAAACATCATTTTGTCATATTTTTCGATTTTTTCAATGCTTTTGGTATTTTTAAAAAATGTATGAAATATTTAAAATTATTTCTGAATTTCATCGAAATTTTATGGGCTTTTTGAGAAATATGTAAAATAATTTAAAATGTTGAAAATCCCCGAAAATTTCAATTCCATTAGTAATTCTGATAAAAAAGTTAGAAAATCCATGAATTTTAGCAAAAAAATAAGGTTTTGTCTGAAATTTGTTCTAAATGTTCTAAATCGTCGAAATATGCAGTAAAACAATTTTTGACATTTTTTTTATTTTTTCAATGCTTCAGGTATTTTTAAAAAATATATGAAATATGTGAAATACCTGAAATATATGAAATACCTGAAGCATTGAAAAAATCGAAAAATATGGTAAAATGATGTTTAACTGCATATTTCGACGATTTGGACCATTTAGAACACTTTTCAGAGAAAGCTGATTTTTTTGCTAAAATTCATGGATTTTCCAAGTTTTTTATCAGAATTACTAATGGAATTGAAATTTTCGAGGCTTTTCAACATTTTAAAGTATATTACATATTTTTCAAAAAGTCCATAAAATTTCGATGAAATTCAGAAATAATTTTGAATGTTTCATATATTTTTTTTAGAAATACCAAAAGCATTCAAAAAATCGAAAAATATGGCAAAATGATGTTTTACTCCATATTTCGACGATCTAGAGTATTTAGAACACTTTTCAGACAAAACTGATTTTTTAGCTAAAATTCATGGATTTTCAAACTTTTTATTAGAATTACTGATGGAATTGAATTTTATGCTGAAAGTAACTTAAATATGACATTTTAGTGTAGTATTGTGTCAATATATATTTCGTGTGAAAATCCATGTATTTTAGCTAGAAAGTAAGGTTTAATTGAAAAGTGCTCTAAATGCCGAAAATCTTCGAAATATGCAGTAAAACATCATCTTATCGTATTTTTCGTTTTTTTTCAATGCTTTTGGTATTTCTAAAAAATATATGAAATATTCAAAATTGTTTTTGAATTTCATCTAAATTTTATTGGCTTTTTGAAAAATATGCAATATACTTTAAAATGATGAAAAGTCTCGAAAATTTCAGTTCCATTAGTAATTCTGTTAAAAAAGTCGGAAAATCCATTAATTTTCGCTAAAAAATCAGCTTTGTCTGATAAGTGTTCTAAATGCTCAAAATCGTCAAAATATGCAGTAAAACATCATTATACCATTTTGTTCGATTTTTTCAATGCTTCATGTATTTCATGTATTTCAGGAATTTCATATATTTTTTAAAAAATACCAAAAGCATTGACAAAATCGAAAAATATTGCAAAATGATGTTTTACTTCATATTTCGACGATTTAGAGCAATTAGAACACTTTTCACACAAACATAATTTTTTTGCTAAAATTCATGGATTTTGAAGCTTTTTTATCAGAATTACTGATGGAATTGAATTTTATCCTGAAAGCAACTTAAATATGACATTTTACTGTAGTATTCTGCCAATATATATTTCAAGTGTGAAAATCCATGTATTTTAGCTAAAAAGAAAGGTTTGTTTGAAAAGTGCTCTAAATGCTCCAAATCGTCGAAATATGCAGTAAAACATCATTTTACCATATTTTTTGATTTTTACAATGCTTTTGCTATTTTTAAAAATACCTGAAGCATTGAAAAAATCGAAAAATATGGTAAAACGATTTTCAGCATTTAGAGCACTTTTCAATTAAACCTTACTTTTTAGCTGAAAGACATGGATATTCACTCTTGAAGTACACATTGACACAATTGTACTCTGAAATGTCATATTTAAGTTACTTTCAGCATAAAATTCAATTCCATCAGTAATTCTGATAAAAAAGTTTGAAAATCAATGAATTTTAGTTAAAAAACAGGTTTGTCTGAAAAGTGTTCTAAATGCTCCAAATCGTCGAAATATATGAAAAATTCTTAAATATGACATTTTAGTGTAGTATTGTGTCAATATATATTTCAAGTGTGAAAAGCCATGTATTTTACCTAAAAAGTAAGGTTTAACTGAAAAACGCTCTAAATGCAGAAAATCGTCGGAATATGCAGTAAATCATCATTTTACCATATTTTTCGATTTTTTCAATGCTTTTGCTATTTTTAAAAATACCTAAAGCATTGAAAAAATCGAAAAATATAGTAATATGATGTTTTACTGCATATTTCGACGATTTGGAGCATTTAGAACACTTTTCAGACAAATCTGATTTTTTAGCTAAAATTCATGGATTTTCAAACTTTTTATCAGAATTGCTGAAGGAATTGAATTTCATGCTGAAAGTAACTTAAATATGACATTTTAGTGTAGTATTGTGTCAATATATATTTCAAGTGTAAAAATCCATGTATTTTAGCTAAAAAGAAAGGTTTGTTTGAAAAGTGGTCTAAATCGTCGAAATATGCAGAAAAACATCATTTTACCATATTTTTCGATTTTTTCAATGCTTTTGCTATATTTAAAAATACCTGAAGCATCGAAAAAATCGAAAAATATGGTAAAATGATGTGTTACTGCATATTTCGATGATTTGGAGCATTTAGAGCACTTTTCAATTAAACCTTACTTTTTAGCTAAAATACATGGATTTTCAAACTTGAAATATACATTGACACAATACTACACTATAATGTCATATTTAAGTTACTTTCAGTATAAAATTAAATTCCATCAGTAATTCTGATAAAAAATTGTGAAAACCCATGAAAAATTTGAAAATCCATAAAAAATCAGGTTTGTCTGAAAAGTGTTCTAAATGCTCTAAATCGTCGAAATATGCAGTAAAACATCATTTTGCCATATTTTTCGATTTTTTCAATGCTTTTGGTGTTTTTGAAAAATATATGAAATATATGAAATACTTGAAATATATGAAATACCTGAAGCATTGTAAAAATCGACAAATATGGTAAAATGATCTTTTACTGCATATTTCGAGGATTTGGAGCATTTAGAAAACTTTTCAGACAAACCTGATTTTTTAGCTAAAATTCATGGATTTTCAAACTTTTTCATCAGAGTTACTAACGGAATTGAAATTTTCGGGGCTTTTCAACATTTAAAAAATATATTACATATTTTTCAAAAAGCCCATTAAATTTCGATGAAATTCAGAAATAATTTTGAATATTTGTTATATTTGTTGAAAATACCAAAAGCATTGAAAAAACCGAGAAATGTGGCCAAATGATGTTTTACTGCACATTTCGACTATTTAGAGCATTTAGAACACTTTTCAGACAAACCTGTTTTTTTATCTAAAATTCATGGATTTTCAAACTTTTTTATCAAAATTACTAATGGAATTGAATTTTATGCTGAAAGTAACTTAAATATGACATTTTAGTGTAGTATTGTGTCAATATATATTTCAACTGTGAAAATCCATGTATTTTAGCTGAAAAGAAAGGTTTGTTTGAAAAGTGCTCTAAATGCTCAAAATCGTAGAAACTTGCAGTAAAACAATATTTTACCATATTTTTCGATTTTTTTCAATGCTTTTGCTATTTTTAAAAATACCTGAAGCATTGAAAAAAATCGAAAAATATTTCGACGATTTTCGGCATTTAGAGCACTTTTCAATTAAACCTTACTTTTTTGCTAAAATACATGGATTTTCAAACAATACTACACTAAAGTGTCATATTTAAGTTACTTTCAGCATAAAATTCAATTCCATCAGTAATTGTGATAAAAAGTTTGAAAATCCATGAATTTTAGCAAAAAAAACAGGTTTGTCTGAAAAGTGTTCTAAATGCTCTAAATCGTCGAAATACGCAGTAAAGCATCATTCTGGCACTTTTTTCGATTTTTTCAATGCTTTTGTTATTTTTAAAAAAACATTAAATATTCAAAATTATTTCTGAATTTCATCGAAATTTTATAGGGCTTTTGAAAAATATGTAATATACTTTAAAATGTTGAAAAGCCTCGAAAATTTCAATTCCATTAGTAATTCTGATAAAAAAGTTTAAAAATCCATGAATTGTAGCTAAAAAATCAGGTTTGTCTGAGAAGTGCTCTAAATACTCCAAATCGTTGAAATATGCACTAAAACATCATTTTACCATACTTTTCGATTTTTTCAATGCTTCAGGTATTTTTGAAAATATCAAAAGCATTGAAAAAATCGAAAAATTTGGTAAAATGATGTTTTACTGCATATTTCGATGATTTGGAGCATTTAGAGCACTTTTCGCGCAAACCTTTCCTTTTAGTTAAAACACATGGATTTTCACACTTAAAATATATATTGACACAATACTACACTAAAATGTCATATTTAAGTTACTTTCAGCTTAAAATTCAATTCCATCAGTAATTCTGATAAAAAAGTTTGAAAATCCATGAATTTTAGCTAAAAAATCAGGTTTGTCTGAAAAGTGTTCTAAATGCTCTAAATCGTCGAAATATGCAGTAAAACATCAGTTTTTTGACATATTTTTCGATTTTTTTCAATGGTTTAAGTATTTTTGAAAAATATGTGAAATATATGAAATACCTGAAGCATTGAAAAAAATCGAAAAATATGGTAAAATGATGATTTACTGCATATTTCGACGATTTGGAACATTTAGAACACTTTTCAGACAAAGCTGATTTTTTAGCTAAAATTCATGGATTTCAAACTTTTTTATCAGAATTATTAATGGAATTGAAATTTTCGAGGCTTTTCAACATTTTAAAGTATATTAAATATTTTTTCAAAAAGAACATAAAATTTCGATGAAATTCAGAAATAAATATAAATATTTCATTTTTTTTTTAAATTACCAAAAGCATTGAAAAAATCGAAAAATATTGCAAAGTGATGTTAGAACTCTTTTCAGACAAACCTGATTTTTTAGCTAAAATTCATTGATTTTCAAACTTTTTTATCAGAATTACTGATGGAATTGAATTTTATGCTGAAAGTAACTTAAATATGACATTTTAGTTTAGTATTGTGCCAATATATTTCAAGTGCGAAAATCCGTGTATTTTAGCTAAAAAGAAAGGTTTGTTTGAAAAGTGCTCTAAATTTTTCACCCTTAAAATATAAATTGACACAATACTACACTAAAATGTCATATTTAAGAATTTTTCATATATTTCCACGATTTGGAGCATTTGGAACACTTTTCAGACAAAGGTGATTTTTTAGCTAAAATTCATGGATTTTCAAACTTTTTTAACAGAATTACTAATGTAATTGAAATTTTCGAGGCTTTTCAACATTTTAAAGTATATTACATATTTTTCAAAATGCACATAAAATTTCGATGAAATTCAGAAATAATTTTTAATAATTCATATGTTTTTTTAAAAATACCAAAAGCAATGAAAAAATATATATTGAAATATATATTGAAACAATACAACACTAAAATCTCATATTTAAGTTACTTTCAGCATAAAATTCAGTTCCATCAGTAATTCTGATAAAAAAGTTTGAAAATCCATGAATTTTAGCTAAAAAAACAGATTTTTCTGAGAAGCGTTCTAAATGCTCTAAATCGTCGAAATATGCAGTAAAACATTATTTTACCATATTTTTCGATTTTTTCAATACTTCAGGTATTTCATATATTTCAGGTATTTCATATATTTCATATATTTTCTCAAAAATACCAAAAGCGTTGAAAAAATCGAAAATATGGTAAAATGATGTTTTACTGCTTATTTCGACGATTTAGAGCATTTAGAACACTTTTCAGACAAACCTGACTTTTTAGATAAAATTCATGGATTTTCAAACTTTTTTATCAGAATTACTGAAAGTAACTTAAATATGACATATATATTTCAAGTGTGAAAATCCATGCATTTTAGCTAAAAAGAAAGGTTTAATTGAAAAGTGATCTAAATGCTCCAAATCGTCGAAATATGCAGTAAAACATCATTTTACCATATTTTTCAATTTTTTCAATGCTTCAGGTATTTTTAAAAATAGCAAAAGCATTTAAAAAATCGAAAAATATTGTAAAACATTGTTTTACTGCATATTTCGACGATTTGGAGCATTTAGAGCACTTTTCAAACAAACCTTTCTTTTTAGCTAAAATACATGGGTTTTCACACTTGAAATATATATTGACACAATACTACACTAAAATGTCATATTTAAGTTACTTTCAGCATAAAATTCAATTCCATCAGTAATTCTGATAAAAAAGTTTGAAAATCCATGAATTTCTGCTAAAAAATCAGGTTTGTCTGAAAAGTGTTCTAAATGCTCTAAATCGTCGAAATGTGCAGTAAAACGTCATTTTGCCATATTTCTCGATTTCTTCAATGCTTTTGGTATTTCTAAAAAAAATATGAAATATGTGAAATACCTGAAATATATGAAATACCTGAAGCATTGAAAAAATCGAAAAATATTGTAAAATGATGTTTTACTGCATATTTCGACGATTTGGAGCATTTAGAACACTTTTCAGACAAAGCTGATTTTTTAGACCACACCACTACATACAATGCAACTGAGTGAAGACCCAGCAAGATCACACCGCGACCTACCCTGCAATTGAGTCAAGTCCCAGCAAGACCACACCACTACCTACCCTGCAGCTGGGTCAAGACTCAGCAAGATCACACCAATACCTACCTTGCAGCAAGGTGAAGACCCAGCAAGACCACGCCACTACCTACCCTACAGCTTCGTCACGACCCAGCAAGACCACACCAATACATACTCTGCAATTGGGTCAAGACCCAGCAAGACCACACCACTACCTACCCTGCAGCTGGGTCAAGACCCAACAAGACCACTCCACTACCTACACTGCAGCTGGGTCAAGACATAGCAAGACCACTCCACTACCTACACTGCAGCTGGGTCAAGACCCAGCAAGACCACACAACTACCTACCCTGCAGCTGAGTCAAGACCCAGCAAGACCACATCACTACCTACCCTGCAGCTTAGTCAAGACCCAGCAAAACCACACTACTACCTACCCTGCAGCTGAGTCAAGACCCAGCATGACCACACCATTACCTACCCTGCAGCTAGGTCAAGACCCAGCAAGACCATATCACTACCTACCCGGCAGCAGGGTCAAGACCCAGCAAGACCATACCACTACCTACCCAGTTGCTGAGTCAAGACCCAGCATGACCACACCACTACCTACCCTGCAGCTAGGTCAAGACCCAGCAAGACCATATCACTACCTACCCGGCAGCTGGGTCAAGACCCAACAAGACCACACCACTACGTACCTTGCAGCTGGGTCAAGACGCAGCAAGACCAAACCACTACCTACCCTACAGCTGAGTCAAGACCCAGCAAGACCACACCACTACCTACTCTGCAGCTGGGTCAAGACCCAGCAAGACCACACCACTACGTACCCTGCAGCTGAGTCAAGACTTAGCAAGACAACACCACTACCTACCCTGCAGCTGGGTCAAGGCCCAGCAAGACCACACCACTACCTACCCTGCCGCTGTGTCAAGACCCAGCAAGAACACACCACTACCTACCCTGCAGCTGGGTCAAGACCCAGCAAGACCACACCACTACCTACCCTGCAGCTGGGTCAAGATCCAGCAAGACCACACCACTACCTACCCTGCAGCTGTGTCAAAACCCAACAAGACCACACCCCTACCTACCCTGCAGCTGTGTCAAGACCCAGCAAGATCACACTACTACCTACCCTGCAGCTGTGTCAAGACCCAGCAAGACCACACCACTACTTACCCTGCAGGTGTGTCAAGACACAGCAAGACCACACCACTACTTACCCTGCAGCTGTGTCAAGACCCAGGAAGACCACACTACTATCTACCCTGCAGCTGTGTCAAAACCCAGCAAGACCTCACCACTACCTACCCTGCAGCTGGGTGAAGACCCAGCGAGACCACACCACTACCTACCCTGCCGCTGTGTCAAGACTCAGCAAGACCACACCACTACCTACCCTGCAGCTGTGTCAAGACCCAGCAAAACCACACCATTACCTACCCAGCAGCTGTGTCAAGACCCAGCAAGACCACACTACTACCTACCCTGCAGTTTTGTTAAGACCCAGCAAGACCTCACCACTACCTACCCTGCAGCTGGGTCAAGACCCAGCGAGACCACACCACTACCTACCCTGTAGCTGTGTCAAGACCCAGCATGACCTCACCACTACCTACCCTGCAGCTGGGTCAAGACCCAGCAAGACCAAACCCCTACCTACCCTGCAGCTGGGTCAAGACACAACATGACCACACCACTACCTACCCTGCCGCTGTGTCAAGACCCAGCAAGACCACACCTCTACCTACCCTGCAGCTGTGTCAAGACCCAGCGAGACCGCACCACTACCTACCCTGCCGCTGTGTCAAGACCCAGCGAGACCACACCTCTACCTACCCTGCCGCTGTGTCAAGACCCAGCAAGACCACACCACTACCTACCCTGCAGCTGTGTCAAGACCCAGCAAGACCACACCCCTACCTACCCTGCAGCTGTGTCAAGACCCAGCAAGACCACACTACTACCTACCCTGCAGCTGTGTCAATACCCAGCAAGACCTCACCACTACCTACCCTGCAGCTGGGTCAAGACCCAGCGAGACCACACCACTACCTACCCTGCCGCTGTGTCAAGACCCAGCAAGACCACACCACTACCTACCCTGCCGCTGTGTCAAGACCCAGCAAGACTACATAACTACCTACCCTGCAGCTTTGTCAAGACCCAGCAAGACCTCACCACTACCTACCCTGCAGCTGGGTCAAGACCGAGCAAGACCAAACCACTACCTACCCTGCAGCTGGGTCAAGACAAAACATGACCACACCACTACATACCCTGCAGCTGTGTGAAGACCCAGGAATACCACACCACTACCTACCCTGCAGCTGCGTCAAGACCCAGCAAGACCACACCACTACCTACCCTGCAGCTGTGCCAAGACCCAGCAAGACGACACCACTACCTTCCCTGCAGCTGTTTCAAGACCCAACAAGACCACACCACTACCTACCCTGCAGCTGTGTCAACACCATGCAAAACCACACCACTACCTACTCTGCAGCTGGGTCAAGACCCAGCAAGATCACACCGCTACCTACCCTGCCGTTGGATCAAGACCAAGCAAGACCACATCACTACCTACCCTGCAGCTGGGTCAAGACCCAGCAAGACCAAACCATTACCTTCCCTGCAGCTGTGTCAAAACCCAACAAGACCACACCACTACCTGCCCTGCAGCTGGGTCAAGACCCAGCAAGACCACACCACTACCTACCCTGCAGCTGGGTCAAGACCCAGAGAGACCACACCACTACCTACCATGATACTGAGTCAAAACCCAGCAAGACCACACCACTACCTACCCTGCAGCTGTGTCAAGATCCAACAAGACCACACCCCTGCCTACCCTGCAGCTCTATCAAGATCCAGCAAGACCACACCACTACCTACCCTGCCGCTGTGTCAAGACCCAGCAATACCACACAACTACCTACCCTGCAGCTGGGTCAAGACGCAACAAGACCACACCACTACCTACCCAGCAGCTGTGTCAAGAGCCACCAAGACCACACCACTACCTACCCTCCAGCTGGGTCAAGACCCAGCAAGACCACACCACTACCTACCCTGTAGCTGGGTCAAGACCCAGCAAGATCACACCGCTACCTACCCTGCCGCTGGATCAAGAGGAAGCAAGACCACATCACTACCTACCCTGCAGCTGGGTCAAGACCCAGCAAGACCAAACCATTACCTTCCCTGCAGCTGTGTCAAAACCCAACAAGACCACACCACTACCTGCCCTGCAGCAGGGTCAAGACCCAGCAAGACCACACCACTACCTACCCTGCAGCTGGGTCAAGACCCAGAGAGACCACATCACTACCTACGCTGCAGCTGTGTCAAGAGCCAGCAAGACCACACCACTACCTACCCTGCAGCTGGGTCAAAACCCAGCAAGACCACACCACTACCTACTCTGTACCTGGGTCAAGACCCAGCAAGATCACACTGCTACCTACCCTGCCGCTGGATCAAGACCAAGCAAGACCACATCACTACCTACCCTGCAGCTGGGTCAAGACCCAGCAAGACCAAACCATTACCTTCCCTGCAGCTGTGTCAAGACCCAACAAGACCACACCACTACCTGCCCTGCAGCTGGGTCAAGACCCAGCAAGACCACACCACTACCTACCCTGCAGCTGGGTCAAGACCCAGCGAGACCACACCATTACCTACGCTGCAGCTGTGTCAAGAGCCAGCAAGACCACACCACTATCTTCCCTGCAGCTGAGTCAAGACCCAGCAAGACCACACCACTACCTACCCTGCAGCTGGGTCAAGACCCAACAAGACCACACCACTAATTTCTCCACAGCTGTGTCAAGACCCAGGAAGACCACACCACTGCCTACCTTGCAGCGGGGTAAAGACCCAGCAAGACCACACCACTACCTACTCTGCAGCTGGGTCAAGACCCAGCAAGACCACACCACTACGTACCCTGCAGCTGAGTCAAGACCCAGCAAGACCTCACCACTACCTACCCTGCAGCTGGCTCAAGACCCAGCAAGACCAAACCACTACCTACCCTGCAGCTGGGTCAAGACACAACATGACCACACCACTACCTACCCTGCAGCTGTGTCAAGACCCAGGAATACCACACTACTACCTACCCTGTAGCTGCGTCAAGACCCAGCAAAACCACACCACTACCTACCTTGCAGCTGTGCCAAGACCCAGCAAGACCACACCACTACCTACTTTGCAGCTGTGTCAAGACCCAACAAGCCCACACCACTACCTACCCTGCAGCTGTGTCGAGACCCAGCAAAACCCCACCACTACCTACTCTGCAGCTGGGTCATGACCCAGCTAGACCACACAAATACCTACCCTGCAGCTGGGTCAAGACCCAACAAGACCAAACCACTACCTACCCTGATACTGAGTCAAAACGCAGCAAGACCACACCACTACCTACCCTGCAGCTGTGTCAAGATCCAACAAGACCACACCCCTGCCTACCCTGCAGCTCTGTCAAGATACAGCAAGACCACACCACTACCTACCCTGCCGCTGTGTCAAGACCCAGCAAGACCACACCACTACTTACCCTGCATGTGTGTCAAGACAGAGAAAGACCACACCACTACCTACCCTGCAGCTGTGTCAAGACCCAACAAGACCACACCCCTACCTACCCTGCAGCTGTGTCAAGACCCAGCAAGACCACACTACTACCTACCCTGGAGCTGTGTCAAGACCCAGCAAGACCACACCACTACTTACCCTGAATGTGTGTCAAGACACAGCAAGACCACACCACTACCTACCCTGCAGCTGTGTCAAGACCCAGCAACACCACACTACTACCTACCCTGCAGCTGTGTCAAAACCCTGCAAGACCTCACCACTACCTACCCTGCAGCTGGGTCAAGACCCAGCGAGACCACACCACTACCTACCCTGCAGCTGTGTCAAGACTCAGCAAGACCACACCACTACCTACCCTGCAGCTGTGTCAAGACCCAGCAAGACCACACCACTACCTATCCTGCAGCTGTGTCAAGACCCAGCAAGACCACACTACTACCTACCATGCAGCTGTGTCAAGACCCAGCAAGACCTCACCACTACCTACCCTGCAGCTGGGTCAAGACCCAGCGAGACCACACCACTACCTACCCTGCCGCTGTGTCAAGACCCAGCAAGACCACACCTTTACCTACCCTGCAGCTGTGTCAAGACCCGGCAAGACCACACCCCTACCTACCCTGCAGCTGGGTCAAGACCCAGCGAGACCACACCACTACCTATCCTGCCGCTGTGTCAAGACCCAGCGAGACCACACCACTACCTACCCTGCCGCTGTGTCAAGACCCAGCAAGACCACACCCCTACCTACCCTGCAGCTGTGTCAAGACCCAGCAAGACCTCACCACTACCTACCCTGCAGCTGGGTCAAGACCCAGCGAGACCACACCACTTTCCTACCCTGCCGCTGTGTCAAGACCCAGCAAGACCAAACCACTACCTACCCTGCCGCTATGTCAATACCCAGCAAGACCACATAACTACCTACCCTGCAGCTTTGTCAAGACCCAGCAAGACCTCACCACTACCTACCCTGCAGCTGGGTCAAGACCCAGCAAGACCAAACCACTACCTACCCTGCAGCTGGGTCAAGACAAAACATAACCACACCACTACCTACTCTGCAGCTGGGTCAAGACCCAGCAAGACCAAACCACTACCTACCTGGCAGCTGTGTCAAGACCCAGGAATACCACACCACTACCTACCCTGCAGCTGGGTCAAGACCTAGCAAGACCACACCACTACCTACCCTGCAGCTGTGCCAAGACCCAGCAAGACCACACCACTACCTTCCCTCCAGCTGTGTCAAGACCCAACAAGACCACACCACTACCTACCCTGCAGGAGTGTCTAGACATAGCAAAACCACACCACTACCTACTCTGCAGCTGGGTCAAGACCCAGCAAGACCACGCAAATACCTACTCTGCAGCTGGGTCAAGACCCAACAAGACCACACCACTACCTACCCTGATACTGAGTCAAAACCCAGCAAGACCACACCACTACCTACCCTGCAGCTGTGTCAAGATCCAACAAGACCACACCCCTGCCTACCCTGCCGCTGTGTCAAGACCCAGCAATACCACACCACTACCTACCCTGCAGCTCGGTCAAAAGGCAAAAAGACCACACCACTACCTACCCAGCAGCTGTGTCAAGAGCCAGCAAGACCACACCACTACCTACCCTGCAGCTGGGTCAAGACCCAGCAAGACCACACCACTACCTACCCTTTAGCTGGGTCAAGATCCAGCAAGATCACACCGGTACCTACCCTGCCGCTGGGTCAAGACCCAGCAAGACCACATCACTACCTACCCTGCAGCTGGGTCAAGACCCAGCAAGACCAAACCATTACCTTCCCTGCTGCTGTGTCAAGACCCAACAAGACCACACCACTACCTGCCCTGCAGCTGGGTCAAGACCCAGCAAGACCACACCACTACCTACCCTGCAGCTGGGTCAAGACCCAGCAAGACAACACCACTACCTTCCGTGCAGCTGAGTCAAGACCCAGCAAGACCACACCACTACCTACCCTGCAGCTGGGTCAAGACCCAACAAGACCACACCACTACCTTCTCTACAGCTGTGTCAAGACCCAGGAAGACCACACCACTACCTACCTTGCAGCGGGGTCAAGACCCTGCAAGACCACGCCACTACCTACCCTACAGCTACGTCAAGACCCAGCAAGACCACACCAATACATACTCTGCAACTGAGTCAAGACCCAGCAAGACCACACCACTACCTACCCTGCAGCTGGGTCAAGACCCAACAAGACCACACCACTACCTACGCAGCAGCTGGGTCAAAACCCAGCAAGACCACACCACTACCTACACTGCAGCTGGGTCAAGACATAGCAAGACCACTCCACTTCCTACACTGCAGCTTGGTCAAGACCCAGCAAGACCACACAACTACCTACCCTGCAGCTGGGTCAAGACCCAACAAGACCACACCACTACCTTCTCCACAGCTGTGTCAAGACCCAGGAAAACCACACCACTACCTACCTTGCAGCGGGGTCAAGACCCAGCAAGACCACGCCACTACCTACCCTACAGCTACGTCAAGACCCAGCAAGACCACACCAATACATACTCTGCAACTGAGTCAAGACCCAGCAAGACCACACCACTACCTACCTTGCTGCGGGGTCAAGACCCAGCAAGACCACGCCACTACCTACCCTACAGCTACGTCAAGACCCAGCAAGACCACACCAATACATACTCTGCAACTGAGTCAAGACCCAGCAAGACCACAGCACTACCTACCCTGCAGATAGGTCAAGACCCAACAAGACCACACCACTACCTACGCAGCAGCTGGGTCAAAACCCAGCAAGACCACACCACTACCTACACTGCAGCTGGGTCAAGACATAGCAAGACCACTCCACTTCCTACACTGCAGCTTGGTCAAGACCCAGCAAGACCACACAACTACCTACCCTGCAGCTGGGTCAAGACCCAACAAGACCACACCACTACCTTCTCCACAGCTGTGTGAAGACCCAGGAAGACCACACCACTACCTACCTTGCAGCGGGGTCAAGACCCAGCAAGACCACGCCACTACCTACCGTACAGCTACGTGAAGACCCTGCAAGACCACACCAATACATACTCTGCAACTGAGTCAAGACCCAGCAAGACCACACCACTACCTACTCTGCAGCTGGGTCAAGACCCAGCAAGACCACGCAAATACCTACTCTGCAGCTGGGTCAAGACCCAACAAGACCACACCACTACCTACCCTGATACTGAGTCAAAACCCAGCAAGACCACACCACTACCTACCCTGCAGCTGTGTCAAGATCCAACAAGACCACACCCCTGCCTACCCTGCCGCTGTGTCAAGACCCAGCAATACCACACCACTACCTACCCTGCAGCTCGGTCAAAAGGCAAAAAGACCACACCACTACCTACCCAGCAGCTGTGTCAAGAGCCAGCAAGACCACACCACTACCTACCCTGCAGCTGGGTCAAGACCCAGCAAGACCAGACCCAGCAAGACCACATCACTACCTACCCTGCAGCTGGGTCAAGACCCAGCAAGACCAAACCATTACCTTCCCTGCTGCTGTGTCAAGACCCAACAAGACCACACCACTCCCTGCCCTGCAGCTGGGTCAAGACCCAGCAAGACCACACCACTACCTACCCTGCAGCTGTGTCAAGACCCAGGAAGACCACACCACTACCTACCTTGCAGCGGGGTCAAGACCCTGCAAGACCAAGCCACTACCTACCCTACAGCTACGTCAAGACCCAGCAAGACCACACCAATACATACTCTGCAACTGAGTCAAGACCCAGCAAGACCACACCACTACCTACCCTGCAGCTGGGTCAAGACCCAACAAGACCACACCACTACCTACGCAGCAGCTGGGTCAAAACCCAGCAAGACCACACCACTACCTACACTGCAGCTGGGTCAAGACATAGCAAGACCACTCCACTTCCTACACTGCAGCTTGGTCAAGACCCAGCAAGACCACACAACTACCTACCCTGCAGCTGGGTCAAGACCCAACAAGACCACACCACTACCTTCTCTACAGCTGTGTCAAGACCCAGGAAGACCACACCACTACCTACCTTGCAGCGGGGTCAAGACCCAGCAAGACCACGCCACTACCTACCCTACAGCTACGTCAAGACCCAGCAAGACCACACCAATACATACTCTGCAACTGAGTCAAGACCCAGCAAGACCACACCACTACCTACCTTGCAGCGGGGTCAAGACCCAGCAAGACCACGCCACTACCTACCCTACAGCTACGTCAAGACCCAGCAAGACCACACCAATACATACTCTGCAACTGAGTCAAGACCCAGCAAGACCACACCACTACCTACCCTGCAGCTGGGTCAAGACCCAGTGTTATGCAGGGTTCTGCATGACATTGTAATGTACATATAGTGGAGAAGTGTGCCATAATAGTATGAATGTTATAATTGTAAAGAATAATTTTATAATTCATAATGTGCTTTTGGGGGCACTGTAAAGTAGGTTAAACTATAATTATAAAGAAATCCTGCTAGGGATTTATTTTCCAACTATGTTTGTGTACGCTGGGTAAGCGTGGCTTGGGGCAGTCACGTGGAGTCTGCATGGTGTGGAGGCTGGCGTCGGAGGTGCGGTGTGTTTAAGCTAAGTTTGTAGTTGTGTACTCCTTTTGTTTAACTAACTCAAGCCATAGGCTCTCCTTTGGCTTACCTGTATGTTCACCTAGGTCCTGACATGGTCAGGGTGCTGTGGGATGAGTGAGGAAATAAGAAATGGGGTTTGTAGTGGAGTAGTGACGGCCTGGCGCTGACTAGGCCTAGTGGTTAGGGTGGCTGGACCTCCAGCCAGCTGTTTCTTGCGTTCCCTCATTTGGGCGTTTAGGATTAAGGTGTTTCTAGAGTGTGTATATAGTGTTATGTTGAATAAATAGATATATTTTCCTAACTGGGATTTTTGCCTAACCCTCTGCTAACCAACCCATTGAAGTGACACTTACTGGTTTAGTGCTTTCTATTTAGACTGGGATAGCCCTGGGTGGCCTGTTTATGCTTGAGATGTGTGTAACTTTTACCTTTGCCCTTAGACAAGGCTCAAGCCCCCAGCTATCCCACCTTTCTGCATAACATATGGGCCTGTATATGGGAGAATTATCAAATTTTAGGTGGTAATTCAAGTTTGCAACCTGGGAAGTCAATAATCATTCTTTACTGGGTTGGTCAGAGGAAGCATTCACTATAACACTCACACTAAAATAATAATTTACCTTTCTTTGCAATATTGCTGTTTTTTAGGGTGTTATTTTTAACTAATACCCTTTGCATAATTTACCTTTGTGTGCAACTTTGTTGATTTTTAGGGTGTTATTATTAAATAATACCCTGTGCATAATTTACCTTTGTGTACAATATTGCTGGTTTTTAGGGTGCTCTTATTAATTAATACTCTGTGAATAATCTACCTTTCTGTGCCATCTTGTTGATTTTTAGGGTGTTATTATTATTATTATAATCAAAAAGAAGCGCTAAGCCATTAGGGTGTTATTAATACCTGATATTTTGTGCATAAATTATCCTTGCAGGTACGATCTTGCTGATTTTTAGGGGGTTTTGTTCAACTAAATTTCTGGGAATAATTTTCCTTTGCAGGTGCAGTAGCTCCATTTTTTTTTCTGCCAGGATTTTCTTGGGGTCAATCCTGTTTAATTTTAGGGAGTCACATGACAATCACTCCTTGTGAATATACTACTGCAGTGTATGTACTTTGCTATGTGCTTTATTATTTTATATCAGTAAGTTCTGTGGCTAACAGCAAGATTTGGTGCTATTGTTTCCCGAAATGGCTGACACTAGTGAAAATTCTGAGGATGACATGTATTTGGAAGGTGACATTGAATCAAATTCCCATGATAGGGACCTGGATAAGGAAGTAGAAATTTTACGAATGAAATTAGCCCTAGTTGCAGAAGTAAAGGAATGGTTAAGGATTGAGCGTACAAAGATCCAGGAACAGAGAGCCTTAGAGAAGCTTCGGGCTCAAGAAAGAGCTAAAGAGAGGCAGCTTGCTTCTCACCCAGACACAGACACAAGGGTAGATGTTTTTCATTTGGATAAAGCCATAAAATTTGTGCCCAAATTCCTAGAGAAAGACCCAGACCAGTTTTTTCTGTTATTTGAAAGTACGGCCAAATCCCAAGTTTGGCCGGAAAAGGAATGGGCGACATTAGCAAGAACCCAATTAGTTGGTAAAGGGTTACAAGCTATTAGTTCCTTAGAAGGATCTACCTTTTCTGATTATTATAAGCTAAAAGAGGTAGTTTTACTTGCTTATCAAATGTTGCCGGAAAGGTACTGGCAGAAGTTTAAAGGATTAAAGTTTCAGTCAGGGCAGTCTTTGGTGGAATATGGTAAGGAGAAGATGTCACTTCTAAATAGGTGGTGTCGCTCAAAGGGGGTAGTAGGCAATTATGAAGGTGTAATTACCTTAATTTTGTTAGAAGATCTTTTGAGAAATGTTCCTTCTGACCTTAAGGCATATCTTGAGGAGAAGGATCTTGATGATTTTAATAATGCTTTAGAGCTGGGTGACAGATTTTTAGCTAACCAAAAATTTGGTAGTAGTTAACACCCCCCACATACTAATAATGGTAAGTTTTCTCCACCCACCAATAGGAATAAGAAATTTCAGAAGTTTAAGCCACATATTTCTCAGCCTATTCTTCACCAGAGTGTGATTAAGCCTAATTCTCCAGTACTTGCCCATGGAAGTTTTAAGTCCGAAGTCACTGGTCCAGGACTACAAGGAAGAGGTGGGACGAGCCCAGTTCCCCAGAGTCCAGGGATCCAACCTAGGTCAAATGGGCAGGGGGCCTTTAAACCTTATTACTGTACTTATTGTCATAAACAGGGCCATCTGCAGCCGTATTGTCGAGAAATGCTTAGGGATCAGGCTGCAGCAGATGTTTCTCCAGTAAGTACACCAGTTACACATGATGTTGCTTGCATTGCAGTCTTGCCCCAAGGTATCCAAAGAAGACCAGCTGTCTTAGACCCTCGGATGAAGGTCTATTCAAGTAAGTCTACTGTGGCCTTACACCAAAATGAAGGTAGGGTCACGGGTGTTATGTCTTTGAGGGACACTTGTAGCACATACACCTTGCTTCACAGGGGTGTATTGCCAGTGTCGGATGACACCTACACCGGATTGGACATTTTTCTTAAAGGGATAACTGGAGTCCCTGTCAGGACTCCAGTGCACAGGTTATGGGTAGAGTCTGCGTACCAGTCTGGGTACCTACCTGTAGGTATTGCAGGAGTTGACCTTCTACTAGGCAACAACGTTGTGGGACTCCTCGAAAGTGAGGAATGTTTGGTTTTGCAGGACCCTGCTTTACAAGGTGGTAATGACCTAATTGGAGCGACGGTGCCTGAAATTTTTTCAGTGTGCTCTAGGACTAAACAGAGGAACAAGGCAGGAGCTGTGCCTTCCTGTGACCCCTCTGCACACTGTGGTGATGGTTTGGGCCTGGGGAGCCTGTTCATTGAGTCTGACCTGCAGGAGACTCTGAGCAGTGATGAACTGGCTCAACCGGAACTCGGTTGGAGAAGTGGTCTTGGTGCTGATGTGGGAAAAATTCCCCTGACTCTGCAGCAGCTGAGTGAGGCCCAGGAAGGTTGTGACCTACAGAACGCTATTCATTTATCAGCTGTTGCGGAGGATGTGGTTCCCAAATTTACCAAGTGTTTATTTTGCAGTGTTGAGCAAATGAGCAAGACTCTTTTTAAGAGGACCTGTGCTTATGTGGCCGCAACAGAACTATTAAAGTGTCTTTGTCAGTATTTTTTACAGATTCTGAAGGAACGGCATTTCAGTGTTAAGACGGGAGAGCTAAATAATCAGTGTTTATTAATAAATTCCTTTTCTAACAGGTTACCAGAGTCTATACCCTTTCTGAATAATTTTGTGTGTGTGGTTTTGAGATTTCTGGTGAAACATTTTTGTCTGTTAGGCTTTGCACAAATCACCCAGAAGTCATATTTTATGAAATGTCATGTAATTTTGAGAGGCCTACTTGAGGTTAAATTTACCAATGTATATCATCCTAGGAGTCAAAGAAAAGCACCATGGTTTTTCCAGTCTCTCAGGGCAATGCATGTTTGTTTTACCCAGTACCAGAAGGACCGGGAGGAGGGAATTCCCCTCCTTTTCTTTACCGTGTGGGGAAGCACTCTGGAATCATTAAGTCATGTGCTACGTGAGGATGGTGATGTTTCCCACGCGGTGTTTTTTCTCAGTTTCAGAAAATGCTTGGCTAAGATGAGGTCGATGGCACTAGTGCACCAGTCTGCTAGTCTGCCCATGATGACATGGGACCATGAGGTGGTGCTACACATTCTGGAAGCCGGAGAGATGGGATTGGCATTGGAGCCGGGTCCTGGGAAGGCTTTGATGGAACTGTGTGGTGACCTCAAAATGATGGTGAATAAGGTCCCTGAGAAAGATAATGTAAGCAGGAAAATTGTAAGAGATTGTGGAAGATTTGGATCTTCTGAAAGACGGGTTGTAGTGTTGGCTCAGCCATGGCGCACCTTAGTGAAAGAGTTTTGGGATGCTGAAAAATGGAGCCATGTTAACCCCCATGAGGTAGAGGTTTCGGAACTTGTGCAACGTCAGCAGGCCTGGCATGATGTAAGCTGGAGTGAAATAGGTTCCTTGAAGGAAGTGAGGTGTTTATTTCTAGAGACTGTGTTTGTATCCAGCGAGAGTCGGTGGACATTGTCTTTTACTGGTCTCACACTAGGTGATACCTTGAACACGTGCACTGACTGCCGCCAGGTACATTTAAGAAATAAGGTTTTGTCTCCTTTTTATGAACTACATGCAAAGTGTGTGAATGAACCGTGGGGGGATCATCTGATTCCCATGACCATGTGTGCCAAGGACACACCCATATTTGTAACTTTAATATCTCTGTACATGAACCTTTTGTATGCCATTAACCCTCAAGATCTTTTATGTATAATCCTGAGTTACCCACCCCAGCTTTTGCAAAATGATACAGAGGATGGGGAAGTCTTGTTGCAGGGTAGAGCAGGAGAAGTAATGCCACTCGGCTGCTTCTCGGCAAAAAGTAGCAGGCACCAAAGAAGTTATACTACCATAGAAAAGGAGACTCTTGCTTTAGTGGTGGCCGTGCAACATTTTAAGGTGTATATATCATCATCAGTTCACCCTATAACTGTGTATAATGACTATAATCCTTTACGTTTCCTTCACTTAAGGAGGAACCACAATCAGAGACTTATGAGGGGGCCTTGTTTCTCACTCTTAATCTTGTGATTCATTATGTGAAGGGAGCAGAGAATGTGGTTGCTGATGCCTTGTCTCATGTTTAAAGTGCACGATGTAGTGTATAGATCACTTATCTATTCTTATTTTGCAGTGATCTGCGGTAGACGAGTAGATGGAACCCTGGACCACCCAAGGGAGAAGGGCAGGTTGAGCTGGAGTTGGAGGTATCAGGATTCCCTTGTGTTTTGTGTGTGTTTTGGGGGTAGTCACATCAAGTGCCATGCCTAGGAAAGGTATGCTACGTTTCTTAGGTGTTGGCTGGGATGCCTCACCTCTGTTTTATGTTGGTATAGGGACTGTTGGACCTAACGTTTTAGTGAATGTGGGGCTGGCGGTGATGCCCTCCACTGTTTGGGTCATGTCTCTTGATCCGAGGTGTTTTGGTTCTCCAGGACTCTTTTTAAATTTTTCCTTTTTGGATCACCGCTGGGGTGACTCCAGGGTCCTTGGAATGACATGTAGGTGTCGGCCTGGGAGGTCCACCTTTTGGGGGTCTTCAGTGATGACTCCAGGGTTTTACGGCCGCAGTCCCACCAACAAGATTTATGTGACTATCCACCCTTTGTTTTTGGGGCCTGATATTTTTCCCTTTCCTGTGCTCTCCTGATTCTCGCAGAGGTGTGTCATGGGGAACCAGTTTTGTTTACTAAAAATTGCTGTGAGATGGGAGTGAAAATGTGATGTTGCTTTCTAAGTAGAATTTAACATGTAAAATCTGTTTTCCTTTTCTTTGAACTTCTTTAAAATGTATTTACTGTTTAAGTTTTTTTTTGGTGGCACATACAGTTTAGTCTGCCTTGCAACATACTGAACTTTGGTGTTACTTCATAAAACGGTATTCCTCAGGGGCACTTTTGTAGAAAGTTAACTTGCTCGTTTATAAGTTTGCTTGGTGTAATTTAGGTAAAATGCATCAACACCAGTGCCTGGCCAGCGCTGTGTTGTGATGGTGCCTTTTCCTAACACAATTGTCTAAGAGTGTGACTGTGGGCTCGTTTGGCATAGAATTTGATCACTTTTATGTTCGGCGAGTTTCACATGTTTGCAATCTAGTACCTTAGTTTGTTAATATTGCATATTTGTAGTACCAAAAGACTGATTGTATGGTGGTCATTCCCCAGTTATCATTTTGCCCATTGCCTCAGACCTTAATGTGGGGTTTATATTCTTTCTTTTTTCTTTTGCCTAGCGGTGTCCGTAGGGACACAGCTAGCAGAGTGAGACCCATGGTCTGGGGGTGGGGGTGTTATGCAGGGTTCTGCATGACATTGTAATGTACATATAGTGGAGAAGTGTGCCATAATAGTATGAATGTTATAATTGTAAAGAATAATTTTATAATTCATAATGTGCTTTTGGGGGCACTGTAAAGTAGGTTAAACTATAATCATAAAGAAATCCTGCTAGGGATTTATTTTCCAACTATGTTTGGGTACGCTGGGTAAGCGTGGCTTGGGGCAGTCACGTGGATTCAGCATGGTGTGGAGGCTGGCGTCGGAGGTGCTGCGTGTTTAAGCTAAGTTTGTAGTTGTGTACTCCATTTGTTTAACCAACTCAAGCCATAGGCTCTCCTATGGCTTACCTGTATGTTCACCTAGGTTCTGACATGGTCAGGGTGCTGTGGGATGAGTGAGGAAATAAGAAATGGGGTTTGTAGTGGAGTAGTGACGGCCTGGCGCTGACTAGGCCTAGTGGTTGAATAAATAGATATATTTTCCTAACTGGGATTTTTGCCTAACCCTCTGTTAACCAACCCATTGAAGTAACACTTACTGGTTTAGCGCTTTCTATTTAGACTGGGATAGCCCTGGGTGGCCTGTTTATGCTTGAGAGGTGTGTAACTTTTACCTTTGCCCTTAGATAAGGCTCAAGCCCCGAGCTATCCCACCTTTCTGAGTAACACCCAGCAAGACCACACCACTACCTACACTGCAGCTGTGTCAAGACCCAACAAAACCACACCACTACCTACCCTGCAGCTGGGTCAAGATCCAGCAAGACTACACCACTACCTACCCTGCAGCTGGGTCAAGATCCAGCAAGACCACACCACTACCTACCCTGCAGCTGTGTCAAGACCCAGCAAGACCACACCACTACCTACCCTGCAGCTGGGTCAAGACCCAGCAAGACCACACCACTACCTACCCTGCAGCTGGGTCAAGACCCAGCAAGACCACACCACTACCTACCCTGTAGCTGGGTCAAGACCCAACAAGACCACACCACTACCTACCCTACAGCTGGGTCAAGACCCAACTAGACCACACCACTACCTACCCTGCAGCTGTGTCAAGACCCAGCAAGACCACACCACTACCTATCCTGCAGCTGGGTCAAGACCCAGCAAGACCACACCACTACCTACCCTGCAGCTGTGTCAAGACCCAGCAAGACCACACCACTACCTACCCTGCAGCTGGGTCAAGACCCAGCAAGACCACACCACTACCTACCCTGCAGCTGTGTCAAGACCCAGCAAGACCACACCACTACCTACCCTGCAGCTGTGTCAAGACCCAGCAAGACCACACCACTACCTACCCTGCAGCTGGGTCAAGACCCAGCAAGACCACACCAATATCTACCCTGCAGCTGTATCAAGACCCAGCAAGACCACACCACTACCTACCCTGCAGCTGTGTCAAGACCCAGCAAGACCAAACCACTACCTGCCCTGCAGCTGTGTCAAGATCCAGCAAGACCACACCACTACCTACCCTGCAGCTGTGTCAAGACCCAGCAAGACCACACCTACAAGACCACACCATCAAGACCACACCAGCAAGACCACACCAATACCTACCCTGCAGCTGGGTCAACTCTTCTTTGATCAAAAGCTTTTCTCTTCAATTATTCCAACTTTTATTCCATCCATCATCATGGTCTGAAACATCTTTGCTTTGTGATCACTTAATAATAGTGATTAATAATAATAATAATGATAATAATAATAATAATAATAATAATAATGATAATAATAATAATAATAAATATTAATAATAATAATATTTTAGAGCAATATAAGGATCAACACTGAACAATGTTTGTATGACGGACGGTCCAGGAAGGACGCTCCAGGAAGGACGCTCCAGGACTGACCAACATTGTCTGTTATCTCGGATTTTGATCTTGTGATTTGTTGCAGGCGGGTTATTGTGATTTTTTTTTATTTTTCATTTAGCGTGACACTTTTCCCCGAAAAGATTAGGAAAATTCCAGGATAAAATGAAAAGGTAACCAGTATAAAGATTCTTGATCAAGAGAGTCGTGGTGGCCAGACTGTGGGAGGGACAGTCGTGGTGGCCAGACTGTGGGAGGGACAGTCGTGGTGACCAGACTGTGGGAGCGACAGTCGTGGTGGCCAGACTGTGGGTGGGACAGTCGTGGTGGCCAGACTGTGGGTGGGACAGTCGTGGTGGCCAGACTGTGGGAGAGACAGTCGTGGTGGCCAGACTGTGGGTGGGACAGTCGTGGTGGCCAGACTGTGGGTGGGACAGTCGTGGTGGCCAGACTGTGGGAGGGACAGTCGTGGTGGCCAGACTGTGGGTGGGACAGTCGTGGTGGCCAGACTGTGGGTGGGACAGTCGTGGTGGCCAGACTGTGGGTGGGACAGTCGTGGTGGCCAGACTGTGGGTGGGAGAGTCGTGGTGGCCAGACTGTGGGAGGGACAGTCGTGGTGGCCAGACTGTGGGTGGGACAGTCGTGGTGGCCAGACTGTGGGTGGGACAGTCGTGGTGGCCAGACTGTGGGAGGGACAGTCGTGGTGGCCAGACTGTGGGAGGGACAGTCGTGGTGGCCAGACTGTGGGTGGGACAGTCGTGGTAGCCAGACTGTGGGTGGGACAGTCGTGGTGGCCAGACTGTGGGAGGGACAGTCGTGGTGGCCAGACTGTGGGTGGGACAGTCGTGGTGGCCAGACTGTGGGTGGGACAGTCGTGGTGGCCAGACTGTGGGTGGGACAGTCGTGGTGGCCAGACTGTGGGTGGGACAGTCGTGGTGGCCAGACTGTGGGTGGGACAGTCGTGGTGGCCAGACTGTGGGTGGGAGAGTCGTGGTGGCCAGACTGTGGGAGGGACAGTCGTGGTGGCCAGACTGTGGGTGGGACAGTCGTGGTGGCCAGACTGTGGGTGGGACAGTCGTGGTGGCCAGACTGTGGGAGGGACAGTCGTGGTGGCCAGACTGTGGGTGGGACAGTCGTGGTGGCCAGACTGTGGGTGGGACAGTCGTGGTGGCCAGACTGTGGGAGGGACAGTCGTGGTGGCCAGACTGTGGGTGGGACAGTCGTGGTGGCCAGACTGTGGGTGGGACAGTCGTGGTGGCCAGACTGTGGGTGGGACAGTCGTGGTGGCCAGACTGTGGGTGGGACAGTCGTGGTGGCCAGACTGTGGGTGGGAGAGTCGTGGTGGCCAGACTGTGGGAGGGACAGTCGTGGTGGCCAGACTGTGGGTGGGACAGTCGTGGTGGCCAGACTGTGGGTGGGACAGTCGTGGTGGCCAGACTGTGGGAGGGACAGTAGTGGTGGCCAGACTGTGGGTGGGACAGTCGTGGTGGCCAGACTGTGGGTGGGACAGTCGTGGTGGCCAGACTGTGGGAGGGACAGTCGTGGTGGCCAGACTGTGGGTGGGACAGTCGTGGTGGCCAGACTGTGGGTGGGACAGTCGTGGTGGCCAGACTGTGGGTGAGACAGTCGTGGTGGCCAGACTGTGGGTGGGAGAGTCGTGGTGGCCAGACTGTGGGAGGGACAGTCGTGGTGGCCAGACTGTGGGAGGGACAGTCGTGGTGGCCAGACTGTGGGTGGGAGAGTCGTGGTGCCCAGACTGTGGGAGGGACAGTCGTGGTGGCCAGACTGTGGGTGGGAGAGTCGTGGTGGCCAGACTGTGGGAGGGACAGTCGTGGTGGCCAGACTGTGGGTGGGAGAGTCGTGGTGGCCAGACTGTGGGAAGGAGAGTCGTGGTGGCCAGACTGTGGGAAGGAGAGCCGTGGTGGCCATACTGTGGGTGGGAGAGTCGTGGTGGCCATACTGTGGGTGGGAGAGTCGTGGTGGCCAGACTGTGGGTGGGAGAGTCGTGGTGGCCAGACTGTGGGAGGGAGAGTCGTGGTGGCCAGGGTGAGGATGGGAGAGTCGTGGTGGCCAGACTGTGGGAGGGAGAGTCGTGGTGGCCAGACTGTGGGTGGGAGAGTCGTGGTGGCCAGACTGTGGGGTGGAGAGTCGTGGTGGCCAGACTGTGGGTGGGAGAGTCGTGGTGGCCAGACTGTGGGAGGAAGAGTCGTGGTGGCCAGACTGTGGGAGGGAGAGTCGTGGTGGTCAGACTGTGGGTGGGAGAGTCGTGGTGGCCATACTATGGTTGGGAGAGTCGTGGTGGCCAGACTGTGGGTGGGAGAGTCGTGGTGGCCAGACTGTGGGACGGAGAGTCGTGGTGGCCAGACTGTGGGAGGGAGAGTCGGGGTGGCCACACTGTGGGAGGGAGAGTCGTGGTGGCCAGACTGTGGAAGGGAGAGTCGTGGTGGCCAGACAGTGGGTGGGAGAGTCGTGGTGGCCATACTGTGGGTGGGAGAGTCGTGGTGATCAGACTGTGGGTGGGAGAGTCGTGGAGGCCAGACTGTGGGAGGGAGAGTCGTGGTGGCCAGACTGTGGGTGGGAGAGTCGTGGTGGCCAGACTGTGGGTGGGAGAGTCGTGGTGGCCATACTGTGTGTGGGAGAGTCGTGGTGGCCAGACTGTGGGTGGGAGAGTCGTGTTGGCCAGACTGTGGGAGGGAGAGTCGTGGTGGCCAGACTGTGGGAGGGAGAGTCGTGGTGGCCAGACTGTGGGTGCGAGAGTCGTGGTGGCCAGACTGTGGGAGGGAGAGTCGTGGTGGCCAGACTGTGGGAGGGAGAGCCGTGGTGGCCATACTGTGGGTGGGAGAGTCGTGGTGGCCATACTGTGGGTGGGAGAGTCGTGGTGGCCAGACTGTGGGTGGGAGAGTCGTGGTGGCCAGACTGTGGGAGGGAGAGTCGTGGTGGCCAGACTGTGGGTGGGAGAGTCGTGGTGGCCAGACTGTGGGAGGGAGAGTCGTGGTGGCCAGACTGTGGGAGGGAGAGCCGTGGTGGCCAGACTGTGGGTGAGAGAGTCGTGGTGGCCAGACTGTGCGTGGGAGAGTCGTGGTGGCCAGACTGTGGGTGGGAGAGTCGTGTTGGCCATACTGTGTGTGGGAGGGTCGTGGTGGCCAGACTGTGGGTGGGAGAGTCGTGTTGGCCAGACTGTGGGAGGGAGAGTCGTGGTGGCCAGACTGTGGGAGGGAGAGTCGTGGTGGCCAGACTGTGGGTGCGAGAGTCGTGGTGGCCAGACTGTGGGAATGAGAGCCGTGGTGGCCAGACTGTGGGAGGGAGAGCTGTGGTGGCCATACTGTGGGTGGGAGAGTCGTGGTGGCCATACTGTGGGTGGGAGAGTCGTGGTGGCCAGACTGTAGGTGGAAGAGTCGTGGTGGCCAGACTTTGAGAGGGAGAGTCGTGGTTGCCAGACTGTGGGTGGGAGAGTTGTGGTGGCCAGACTGTGGGAGGGAGAGTCGTGGTGGCCAGACTGTGGGAGGGAGAGCCGTGGTGGCCATACTGGGGGTGGGAGAGTCGTTGTGGCCATACTGTGGGTGGGAGAGTCGTGGTGGCCAGACTGTGGGGGGGGAGAGTCGTGGTGGCCAGACTGTGGGTGGGAGAGTCGTGGTGGCCAGACTGTGGGGGGAGAGTCGTGGTGGCCAGACTGTGGGAGGGAGAGTCGTTGTGGCCAGAGTGAGGATGGGAGAGTCGTGGTGGCCAGACTGTGGGAGGGAGAGTCGTGGTGGCCAGACTGTGGGTGGGAGAGTCGTGGTGGCCAGACTGTGGGGGGAGAGTCGTGGTGGCCAGACTGTGGGTGGGAGAGTCGTGGTGGCCAGACTGTGGGAGGGAGAGTCGTGGTGGCCATACTGTGGGTGGGAGAGTCGTGGTGGCCAGACTGTGGGGGGGAGAGTCGTGGTGGCCAGACTGTGGGAGGGTGACACGTGGTGGTCAGACTGTGGGAGGGAGAGACGTGGTGATCAGACTGTGGGAGGGAGAGTCCAGGTGGCCAGACTGTGGGAGGGTGAGACGTGGTGGTCAGACTGTGGGAGTGAGAGAGGTTGTGGCCAGACTGTGGGAGGGAGAGACGTGGTGGTCAGACTGTGGGAGGGAGAGTCGTGGTGGCCAGACTGTGGGAGGGAAAGTCGTGGTGGTCAGACTGTGGGAGGGAGAGTCGGGGTGGTCAGACTGTGGTAGGGAGAGTCTTGGTTGCCAGACTGTGGTAGGGAGAAACGTGGTGGTCAGACTGTGGGAGGGAGAGTCGTGGTGGCCAGACTGTGGGGGGAGAGTCGTGGTGGCCAGACTGTGGGTGGGAGAGTCGTGGTGGCCAGACTGTGGGAGGGAGAGTCGTTGTGGCCAGACTGTGGGAGGGAGAGTCGTTGTGGCCATACTGTGGGAGGGAGAGTCGTGGTGGCCAGACTGTGGGTGGGAGAGTCGTGGTGGCCAGACTGTGGGAAGGTGAGACGTGGTGGTCAGACTGTGGGAGGGAGAGACGTGGTGGTCAGACTGTGGGAGGGAGAGTCCAGGTGGCCAGACTGTGGGAGGGTGAGACGTGGTGGTCAGACTGTGGGAGTGAGAGAGGCTGTGGCCAGACTGTGGGAGGGAGAGACGTGGTGGTCAGACTGTGGGAGGGAGAGTCGTGGTGGCCAGACTGTGGGAGGGAAAGTCGTGGTGGTCAGACTGTGGGAGGGAGAGTCGGGGTGATCAGACTGTGGTAGGGAGAGTCTTGGTTGCCAGACTGTGGGAGGGAGAGACGTGGTGGTCAGACTGTGGGAGGGAGAGTCGTGGTGGCCAGACTGTGGGAGGGAGAGACGTGGTGGTC
Organism: Cherax quadricarinatus; assembly: GCF_038502225.1. Lineage (NCBI taxonomy): Eukaryota > Metazoa > Arthropoda > Malacostraca > Decapoda > Parastacidae > Cherax > Cherax quadricarinatus. Next base: position 11,314,489 of record NC_091347.1, on the reverse strand, counting down.
AGACTGTGGGAGGGAGAGACGTGGTGGCCAGACTGTGGGAGGGAGAGACGTGGTGGTCAGACTGTGGGAGGGAGAGTCGTGGTGGCCAGACTGTGGGAGTGTGAGACGTGGTGGTCAGACTGTGGGAGAGAGAGACGTGGTGGCCAGACTGTGGGAGGGAGAGACGTGGTGATCAGACTGTGGGAGGGAGAGTCGTGGTGGCCAGACTGTGGGAGGGAGAGACGTGGTGGTCAGACTGTGGGAGGGAGAGTAGTGGTGGTCAGACTGTGGGAGGGTGAGACGTGGTGGTCAGACTGTGGGAGGGAGAGACTTGGTGGCCAGACTGTGGGAGGGAGAGACGTGGTGATCAGACTGTGGGAGGGAGAGTCGTGGTGGCCAGACTGTGGGAGGGAGAGACTTGGTGGTCAGACTGTGGGAGGGAGAGTAGTGGTGGTCAGACTGTGGGACGGAGAGTCGTGGTGGCCAGACTGTGGGAGGGAGAGTCGTGGTGGTCAGACTGTGGGAGGGAGAGTCGTGGTGGCCAGACTGTGGGAGGGAGAGTCGTGGTGGTCAGACTGTGGGAGGGAGAGTCGTGGTGGCCAGACTGTGGGAGGGAGAGTCGTGGTGGTCAGACTGTGGGAGGGAGAGTCATGGTGGCCAGACTGTGGGAGGGAGAGTCGTGGTGGTCAGACTGTGGGAGGGAGAGTCGTGGTGGTTAGACTGTGGAAGGGAGAGCCGTGGTGGTCAGACTGTGGGAGGGAAAGTCTCGGTGACCAGACTGTGGGAGGGAGAGTCGATGTGGTCAGACTGTTGAAGGGAGAGTCGTGGTGGTCAGACTGTGGGAGGGAGAGTCGTGGTGGTCAGACTGTGGGAGGGAGAGTCGTGGTGGCCAGACTGTGGGAGGGAGAGTCGTGGTGGTCAGACTGTGGGAGGGAGAGTCGTGGTGGCCAGACTGTGGGAGGGAGAGTCGTGGTGGTCAGACTGTGGGAGGGAGTGACGTGGTGGTCAGACTGTGGGAGGGAGAGTCGTGGTGGTCAGACTGTGGGAGGGAGAGTCGTCGTGGTCAGACTGTGGGAGGGAGAGTCGTGGTGGTCAGACTGTGGGAGGGAGAGTCGTGGTGGCCAGACTGTGGGAGGGAGAGTCGTGGTGGTCAGACTGTGGGAGGGAGAGTCGTGGTGGTCAGACTGTGGGAGGGAGAGTCGTGGTGGCCAGACTGTGGGAGGGAGAGTCGTGGTGGTCAGACTGTGGGAGGGAGAGTCGTGGTGGCCAGACTGTGGGAGGGAGAGTCGTGGTGGTCAGACTGTGGGAGGGAGTGACGTGTTGGTCAGACTGTGGGAGGGAGAGTCGTGGTGGTCAGACTGTGGGAGGGAGAGTCGTCGTGGTCAGACTGTGGGAGGGAGAGTCGTGGTGGTCAGACTGTGGGAGGGAGAGTCGTGGTGGTCAGACTGTGGGAGGGAGAGTCGTCGTGGTCAGACTGTGGGAGGGAGTGACGTGGTGGTCAGAGATCACACTGTTATACATAGTAACACCATAAATACATACATCACACTGTTATACATAGTAACACCATAAATATAAACATCACACTGTTATACATAGTAACACCATAAATACATACATCACACTATTATACATGTTAACACAGAAGCTACAGAAACATACATAAAATTTACATTTACTTAAAAACTATTAGATATAAATAGAATAATAAAATTTAAATAACTGGCCTCACCATGGTGGTGTAACCGGACGGGAAGTTCTTCTCTTCTGGCTGGACTACGGTACGAGTCTACCCAGGTGGATGTATTTACTCAGCACAGATTTCTGTGTGTCCGTCTCTGTAATTACATCTGCCTGTATATAATGATATTAAAACATTTGTTCTAATATCATATATGGGTAATGCTCCATGGGGAGGCTACATTTGAAATGTTAAGTTCCTCTTTGAGGAAATGCTGTGTTTGGGGTTCACAGCTCTCAACGTCCCCCTCAAGTGTTCTATAACAGTTCCGTTTTTCTTCTAATACGAAGCTGTTTAGTTGCCGAGTGAGTGTGTGAGTGTACAGCATATTACTGTACATTGTTGAAAAGTATTGAGTTGGTGTGGGAGTGTTCAGCACATTATTACATATTGTCAAAGAGTGTTAAGTGTGTTTGAGAGTACAGAGTACATTATTACATATTGTTAAAGAGTACTTTTTTTTTATATTTTATTTAAAGCAATGCAAATACAAGTTGATATAAAACACAGAACAGATTAATACACAAGAATCCAACACAGTGACACCTCAACGAGGTCGTCTAAATACATGCAAAAGATTAGTATTACATAGAACAATGTAACACTGAAGTTCAACAGAGCTCAAAGGCTACTTATGCACATGTTTATTTACCAATGAAACTAACATCACCACAAAATATACAACATTGCTACAAATACAAGCGAAGATAAGTATACTAAAATGTCACAAGACCTTAAATAATACTAACACTATGTGAAATATTACATGTCAAACACATGTATACAACTACCAATAAAGTTGGTATTACCGGTAATGACTTAAACTCATTACACATTAATTACCCCCCATTCACCCCGAAATGAATATGATCGTTATCACCAACATGGTAACTTTAACATCCGAACTTGACATATATGAATAAACTAAGTGGTAATTATATAAGTATTGGTGAAACAATAACACCAAAGACACAGTACAATGAATAAAAATATTAACATAAGGGAAACATGGCCAAGTCAAACACATTACAGTGGTATTACACTCTCCAGACTGTGATTACACATCATACGCACAGGTTCATACACATTCGCTCGTTACATTATGCTACAGAGTGCAGTGATTGACCAAGTTACTGGACAAGGATCAAGATAGATCGAAACGTTGTTCCACGAAAACACTGTCCTGTAAAAAATGTCTTTCCTTCACCTTTTTAAATGGCACAAAGCATCACATATTTTTTTCAAAAATTATACTTTGTAATTTAATATAGCAAAGGAAGTTATGTGAGTAATTACAGTAACTCATGTTGAGATCAATTATTGTAATTTCTAGTCTCACAATAGATTATAAAATGACCTTATTAATTCTTTATTCGAATCTTTGACTTGAATGTTTGCTGACACATGTAAATACACTCGAATAATTATACATAAATAACAATCATTCATGAACTTTAACTGAAACATGTAAATGTTATGAAGATCAGTTATTTCTAACTGATCTTGTAGTTTAATGTTCTCAGGTTATAGAGAAAAATGTTTGTTGAACAATTGAACAATGATGTATAATGTTAAATGCCAACAACACATCAGGTGCCAGTAATATTACCTATAGTAGCAAAACATTAATATCAGGAAATACGCTGTGTGATGTACAGTTTATACTGGTGATGATAATAAACTTTATCAAGTTATAACTTAATCACTCTCAGCACTGTTATAATGTGTTCTTTACATTATAACTATGTTGTGACTGATCATACACACTCAGCACTCATTAACACTGTTATAATGTTTTCTTCACTCACACTGCACTCATTAACACTGTTATAATGTGTTCTTCACTCACACTGCACTCATTAACACTGTTATAATGTGTTCTTCACTCACATACACACTCAGCACTCATTAACACTGTTATAATGTGCTCTTCACTCGCATACACTGCACTCATTAACACTGTTATAATGTGTTCTTCACTCACATACACTGCACTCATAACACTGTTATAATGTGTTCTTCACTCACATACATAGTACTCATAACACTGTTATAATGTGTTCTTCACTCACATACACACTCAGTACTCATAACACTGTTATAATGTGTTCTTCACTCACATACACACTCAGTACTCATAACACTGTTATAATGTGTTCTTCACTCACATACACACTCAGTACTCATAACACTGTTATAATGTGTTCTTCACTCACATACACACTCAGTACTCATAACACTGTTATAATGTGTTCTTCACTCACATACACACTCAGTACTCATAACACTGTTATAATGTGTTCTTCACTCACATACACACTCAGTACTCATAACACTGTTATAATGTGTTCTTCACTCACATACACAGTACCACTATTCACACCATGTAATTGCTCTTTCTTACTAAATTCCTGTAACATTCAGATTCATTATTTACTTATCTCTTAACAACAGAAATAAAGTACAAATATTCATTGTTTCTATCATTGAGATTTTTATACATCGTGAATTAACTTTATTATAAAAAACATATCTCCCACCGTAATCAAGTTATGCATAATAAGACTAGAGATACAGAGATCACACTGTTATACATAGTAACACCATAATTACATCACACTGTTATACATAATAACACCATAATTACATCACACTGTTATACATTTTAACACAGAAGATACACAGACGGCGATGTTCTGCATGTTACTGTATTTTTATTATGCATTACTGTACTGTTCTTATGTCCTAACTTACTTATTGTTAATATGTCCTATCTTAATGATCGTATGTCCTATCTTATTGTTCTTATGTCCTATCCTCCTTATTGTTCTTATGTTTTATCTTATTGTTCTAATGATTCACTACACTTGTGCTACACTACTGCTCCTGTATATTAATGTATTGTTATTATGAGTTACTTTACGTGTGTTTTTGTGCTGTTTCACTATACTGTTTAATGTCACTCTGCTGATTTTGTACGTTTCTTTTATGCTACAACACATATTGTGAATTACTACAACACATATTGTGAATTACTACAACACATATTGTGAATTACTACAACATATTGTGAATTACTACAACACATATTGTGTATTTACGGTTGTTGCATGTTGACATGCTTGCTGTATTGTTGAGGCAAATTGAAGGTTGCATATTGTTATTGAGACCAAGTACAGCAAACTTTCCCACTGTAACTTCCACAACAGTGTCTCCAATACTGACATTCATGTCACCCCATGACTAAGGTTCCCAACACTCAGCATCTCCCAGGATCTATTTTTCTCATCTATACTTACCTCCCCTATACAGTTTTAATATATATAGCGTTATCTGCAGTGCACAACAAAAATTAGTAACTCCATCATAGTCTCATTCTGCTGACAAAAAAGATTTTGTCAGCCACTGCCACAACCTGGTTATTTCGTTTCATTGTTACTATCTCCTATACTGCTGCTTTATGCAGTGATATCTGGTTTTACTCTACATAAGTCATGTCATTCACAACAAAGAAAGATATAATTATACAGACGAAGTTTCTGTATAATGTTTCAGTAGTTACGGTTTTAATGATTTCCTAAATAAAGCTGAGATCACTGTTAATTTAGTAGTGACGGTAGTTTCAGAGTTCTTCCAACAGCAGTGACGTCACTGTGGGTTCACTGGTATAGAAGTTTCAAAGGTATTCTTCCAACGTGAAAGTCATTATAAGTTCCTTAGCTACTTCAATATTAAGGATTACTTTCCAGCTGGGTTGGAGTCACTATGGTGACATTATCTTCAACAGATTCGTAAGCATAATAGTGTTCACTATCAAAATATACCTGTTTACAGAAATCAAAAGACCTTTAAAGTAAGTTGCAAAGTTGTGCATAAAACTAAGACGAAACTCTTGTGAATACTCGTTAGAAAGATGGTGAATTACCGTCAACAAAAAATAAATAATTTAATAAGACTTTCTCGCTTAATAACTCGTTTACAGCGCCATTTCTTTCAACATTTCTTTGCTAATATAAACAACAATGACCATCACAAACATTAAACAAAAACTATTTGGGAAAAAAATAATTTCTCAATTCGGGAGACCTGATCTTGGGACAAAAGGAATTTTGGCAGACAATTCTGAGGCCTGGATAACACGTCTTGTCGTTAAGGTCTCTGATAAACTTCCATTATGGGAGTTATGGTCAGCAGAAATCTGAAGACAAGACAACGGTGCCTAAATGTGCGCAATAAATTTATCAGATTACTTGGATTTATAGCACAAAGTTTAAGTAACAGGAGTTCAAAAGTTACTTTACAACTCTATACATCACTAGTAAGATCTCATAGAGTATGATAAATTAGGCACATGTGCAACACTCCGGTATCCTTACTGTGAAAACATTTCGCCAGACAGCGACTTCATCAGTCCAATACAAAGAAGAATAGTGAAGATCAGAATGAGTTTTAGGTAATCAGTCCCTCAGCCTGGAGTCGGTGTAATCAATCCATCAATCTTAAAAAGAATACAGAATATGCGCGATTACACCAGAACAATACAATAAAAAACAAAACCAGTTCACTAATACATACAAATAATATTACTGTACAGAGATCTGTACAGTAACACATCTGTAACACAGAACAATACAGAAACACTCAAGTACCGTACAACATCACACAATAACAATGCAGTACAGTAGAGGAACATACTAGAAAATAAAAGATCAGTGTTAGAGACATTAATAAGATCTGTCAGCTAAGTAATAAAACACGACGATGAAATTATTTTTGTCAAGACAACGAATCTCTGAGTTTGAAGATTCTTTTTCATTACTGGAGTTTTATTTGTGTGTACTCACCTAATTGTACTCACCTAATTGTGGTTGCAGGGGTCGAGACTCAGCTCCTGGCCCCGCCTCTTCACTGATCGCTACTGGATCCTCTCTCTCTCTGCTTCCTGAGCTTTGTCATACCTCTTCTTAAAACTATGTATGGTTCCTGCCTCCACTACTTCACTTGCTAGGCTATTCCACTTGCTGACAACTCTATGACTGAAGAAATACTTCCTAACGTCCCTGTGACTCGTCTGAGTCTTCAGCTTCCAGTTGTGACCCCTTGTCCCTGTGTCCCCTCTTTGGAACATCCTATCTCTGTCCACCTTGTCTATTCCCCGCAGTATCTTGTATGTCGTTATCATGTCTCCCCTGACCCTTCTGTCCTCCAATGTCGTCAGTCCGATTTCCCTTAACCTTTCCTCGTACGACATTCCCTTGAGCTCTGGGACTAGCCTTGTTGCAAACCTTTGTACTTTCTCTAACTTCTTGACGTGCTTGACCAGGTGTGGGTTCCAGACTGGTGCTGCATACTCCAGTATGGGCCTAACATACACAGTGTACAGTGTCTTGAACGATTCCTTATTAAGGTATCGGAACGCTATTCTCAGGTTTGCCAGGCGCCCGTATGCTGCAGCGGTTATTTGGTTGATGTGTGCCTCCGGTGATGTGCTCGGTGTTATGGTCACCCCAAGGTCTTTCTCCCTGAGTGAGGTCTGTAGTCTTTGTCCACCTAGCCTATACTCTGCCTGCGGTCTTCTTTGCCCCTCCCCAATCTTCATGACTTTGCATTTGGCTGGATTGAATTCGAGAAGCCAGTTGCTGGACCACATGTCCAGCCTGTCCAGGTCTCTTTGCAGTCCTGCCTCATCCTCGTCCAATTTAATTCTTCTCATCAACTTCACGTCATCTGCGAACAGGGACACTTCAGAGTCTATTCCTTCCATCATGTCGTTCACATATATCAAAAATAGCACTGGTCCTAGAACTGACCCCTGTGGGACCCCGCTCGTAACAGGCGCCCACTGTGATACCTCTTCACGTACCATGACTCGTTGCTGCCTCCCTGTCAGGTATTCCCTTATCCATTGCAGTGCCCTCCCTTTTACGTGCGCCTGATCCTCCAGCTTCTGCACTAATCTCTTGTGGGGAACTGTGTCAAAGGCCTTCCTGCAGTCTAGGAAAACGCAATCTACCCACCCCTCTCTCTCGTGTCTTACTTCTGTTACCTTGTCATAAAACTCCAGAAGGTTTGTGATACAAGATTTGCCTTCCATGAACCCATGCTGGTTTTCATTTATAATCTTGTTCCTTTCCAGGTGTTCGACCACTCTCCTCCTGATAATCTTCTCCATGACTTTGCACACAATACATGTCAGAGACACAGGTCTGTAGTTTAGTGCCTCGTTTCTGTTTCCTTTCTTAAATATGGGGACTACATTAGCTGTCTTCCATTTCTCAGGTAGTTGCCCAGTTTCAAGGCATGTGTTGAAGATTGTGGTTAGAGGCACGCACAGCATCTCTGCTCCTTCTCTAAGGACCCATGGGGAGATGTTGTCCGGTCCCATCGCCTTTGAGGTGTCAATGTCACTTAAGAGCTTCTTCACCTCCTCCTCAGTTGTTCGTATGTCATCCAACACTTGTTGGTATATTCCCTCTTGATGTTCCCTTCTGTGCTGTCTTCCCACAGCCCTTCCTGTCTCTACTGTAAAAACTTCCTTAAATCTCCTGTTCAGCTCCTCACATACCTCCTGATCATTTCTTGTGAGTTCTCCACCTTCTGTCCTTAATCTGATCACCTGGTCTTTGACTGTTGTCTTCCTCCTGATGTGGCTATACAACAGTTTCGGGTCAGTCTTGATTCTCGATGCTATCCCATTTTCATACTGTCGCTGGGCCTCCCTCCTTACCTGTGCGTACTCATTCCTGGCTCTGCGATTGATCTCCCTATTTTCGTGTGTTCTCTGCCTTCTGTACTTTCTCCATTCTCTATTGCATTTTGTTTTTGCCTCCTTACAACGTCGGGTAAACCAGGGGCTCGTTCTGGTCTTCCCGTTGTTACTGTTGCCCTTGGGAATAAACCTTTCCACTGCCTCCTTGCATTTTGTTGTTACATATTCCATCATTTCATTTACTGGCTTTCCTGCCAGTTCTCTGTCCCACTGGACCTCCTGCAGGAAGTTCTTCAACCCTATGTAGTCCCCTCTTTTATAGTCAGGCTTTTCCCATTCAACTCCTGTTATTCTCTCCACTTGCAGCTCTACTATGTATTCAAAGCACAGAACCACGTGGTCGCTAGCTCCTAGGGGACTCTCATACTTGATGTCCTCAATATCTGAGCTGCCCAGGGTGAACACAAGGTCCAATCTTGCTGGTTCATCCTCCCCTCTCACTCTGGTAGTGTCCTTAACATGTTGGTGCATGAGATTTTCCAGCACCACTTTGCTCTGCTGGAGTGAGCTCTTCTTGCCACCTCAGCAAGTGTGTCCACCATTGCTCTGTTGCTCTCTTCATATTCCTCTCTTGGCCTCCTGCAGTTCTGTGGTGGATTATACATCACTGCAATGACCACTTTGTGTTCCCCAGACTGAAGTGTACCTGCTATGTAGTCTCTTTCTCCCGTCTCATCTATTCCTTCCATTTTCTCGAATTTCCATCTGTTTTTTACGAGCAGAGCAACCCCACCTCCCCCCCTGCCCCTTCTATCTTTCCTCATGATCTGGTATCCTGGTGGGAAGATTGCATCTGTTATTGTCTCCATGAGTTTTGATTCTGTAACTGCTATGATGTCTGGGGACTTCTCATTGATTCTTTCTTGCCATTCCTCATGTTTATTCGTTAATCCATCTGCATTTGTGTACCAAACCTTCAACTTCTGTTCTAATACTGTAACTGTGGTGCGGGGGGTGGAAACAGAGGGATCGGTGTGTGATGGTTGGTTTGGATTGTTCAGTTGCCTTGGGGGTGTCGTGGCTGGAGTCCTTCTGCAGGTGTTTCTGGGGGGTG